>NC_072455.1:8328601-8463601 GCF_027596085.1 Anoplopoma fimbria
ACTGTTTGATTTTGAAAGCCGTAGTGCTATGATTGACTATATTTCTCTTGTAACATATATAATTTATACTAGCAAAAGCATGTGCTAGTGTTTTAAAAAAGGATCGATATCAGTTTTCCTTGATTTTATGTATTTTTTTTCTATGTAGATTTGGTATTTAATGAATAAAATGAGCAGAAAATGAACAATTTGGCTTATTGTGTGATTAAAGTGTGTTGCTGTGTTAAGACTTTAGTATCTTAATAACAATGAAAAGCATAGCAACAGTAAAATAAACTTACTAAGATGAATACAATACTGATAAGAGTATCGTAATTAGTATCGTGTTAAATTAGGTTGAATACTTCAAAATGTTAAATTACCAGATATGATCAAAGTTGAATATTATACTTCAAAACAGGGTTGTTTATTATTATCATTATGACACCCCTCAAGAATCCAAGTGAATTTATCTAACTAAACCCTACCAGATATGATCAAAGTCATAGGAATATTATACATGATCAAAACAGGGTTGTTTATTATTATCATTATGTTTCGGGTCGTCTGTACGTACCTATGGTCCATTCATGTAAATGCAATATCTTAGAAACGTCTGAAAAGAGCTTCTTAATAATTGGCACAACCCTGGCCATAAAGCAATAATTGTTATGCTAATTATGAAAATACGATAAAAATATTAAGTGATGACATTTTGGACGGGCATGGATGTCAACTGCTACTTGACTGGTTGACGGAGGAGGACAACCATGAGGCGGTAATTCTAGTTTTTAATGGTCCAGTATTTTGACCAGTGAACAGCTGTTCACTGTGGTAGCATTAAAGTGGTTAAAACTCACTTTAATGATGAATGCCCTGGACTCTCTCAATTCATCAGGTTGTTCTGAATGTCCCCCAAGGTTATTCTTTGTTCCCAAGACAGGTATAAGCTCAATTAGTATCTTCTTCAGTATGAATATTTGCAGCTTCCCACAGATCCGTATCAGAGGTAGTTTAAACACAGAGGTAACAAAGTGATATGTACCATTTGTTTTTCAGAAATATGTTGCCGTGGGGGAGCTGGGGAAAGCAACAGATACCCTTGATGCCACTGGCAGTGTGATTCTGGAGAAAGACTTTGGTAAACATGGATGTTACAGTTGGTCCCATTCAGCGGTCTCATCTATGTGAGCGTGCCACTCTTTCTGCAGTTTGGTTTGCTTCCGTTTTAGAAGGTGACGTTTCTGTGATTTATTAATTTTTTGCCCACAGAACACATAACCAGGTTGGACATCGAGGAGAAACTGAAAGCTTTCACTGGTGACATCATGCAAGTTCCTCCACTGTAAGTAAAGCCTCTCCCATCTGAGAAGGTGTGTGTGTGCGTGAAAACTGTTCAAGTGTTTAACCTGCTGATCTGATTGGTGAGACAGCCGTAAAACTTAATGTACAGATTCATGCTCCTCAGAGGGTGAAGCCATCGAGGACCCCCCCCATCCATGTTTTTTTGAATCGCAAGAGAAAACTCACCTTGAAGCAAATATGATAAAGGCCACATTTCAGCAGAGCCTTGTGTGTGTGTATTGTTATATTTATTGACATTCAAATGAGTTCCACTAATGGCTTTATGTAAAGGGCCTTAATTTCATGTGTTAATTACATCCAGCCTGTGTAAGACTGTGGGGAGATCATGTGTTCGGTCGTGTGTATCTGTCCATCCGTCCATAGCTAATCTCGCATAATACTAGACCCATCAGCCTAGTATTTGTTTTGCTAAAAAATACTTTTTCTATGTTCGCTCAAGGACCTCTCTTGGATGCCGTGATTCACAGTTTTTGAAAAACCTATTTTACTGAGTGTTTTATACAAAAACTGACTTTCATAGAAAAGTTTGGTCTCATTTTGAACTGCAGCATCTGTAGATTAATTCCACAGCCAATATGTTATAAACCACGGAAGTTAGGCCCGATACGAGATGAACACAGCCCTGTTTTTCTTATCTTTGTCACCATCTTTGCTGTAAGTGAGCCGGTAGGACAATTGAGTGAGATTGAACTCTTCTTTGTTTAGGAGGAGCGAGGGAGACACACCTGGCAAGATTTCACACAAATAGAACTTGCCCTAAATCTAAAATCTAAACAGTAATTAGTGTAGCGAACCCCAGCCGGACATAAATTCACTTTCCTCTCCTTCACTACCAATCCTTAGAAAACACTGTAAGAGCTACAAAACAGATTAAAAACACACAAATGAGCTCTTACGAGCATTAACCTTCATTAAATACATGTAGGCATTAGTCAAAACCTTTTTCTCACAATCATCCTTCTCAAAAAGCACATGCAAAGGCTGAAATCGCGTAGCAATTTAGCCAATTTGATAAAACAATAATGCATTCGACCAGCCTTTTTAGAGGTTAATTAAGATAAAATGTCGCTAAAAATGGTCATAAAGTACAATAAAACACACAATACCTTGTTCCTCCTCCAGCTAGGTGCTTAACCGGGTTCAGCGATTCTGCTTTCGCCAGAAGGGCTTCAAAATAAAAGACCTGAAACATTAAAAAAGGCACTTACAACACATAAGCATGCAGGAAGTAGTTATCTTAGGTAACTAGCAAAATATAAGTGTAAAGGATATATTCACCTTATTAACAGAACCTTTAGAAGAGTAATTTTGTTCTACTGTGGTGCACTGAACCCTGCAGCCTCTAGAGGGCACCAGCAGTGCTTAAGACCAGGGTTTCTAAACCTTTTGTAACTGCAGACCCACTTCTGATTGTTAGAAAAAATGACAGAGGACCACCTTTCCAAATAAATTAGATAAAAGCATGACAAAATAAGGAGAAAACAAACTGGGCTGTAAATATGTATTATGCCTCACCACAACGTTTTGGAGCTTTTACTGGCCCAGGGTTGTCTCATGCATCACTTTCTCATAAAAAAAGAAAGATTTAGTGTCACTGCATCTGAAAAATGGTTATCAGTGGTGAACATGACTGTCTATCTGATAATGTGCCCTGATCATACTGTTGATATTCAAATGGACCTGGTCTTTTATGTATTTGAACTCTTGAGCACATTCCAAAATAATAACTAGCTTTTAAAAGGACCAAAAAGCAAATTTGGAACCATTATGGCCCCCACTACATGGTGCTCTCAGGCCCAGTGTTTGAGAATAGCTGAATTGTTCAACTGTCACTTTCCTGCCAGTGGCCATTGCACTTGTAGGCAAACAGCCTGAGGTTGCAACATTTCCTACTGAGGGGAAGGGAAACACTTCAGCTTTACAGTGTCACTGTTTGATATTGGATGGATGGAAGTTATCTCTGAATTCTCCTCTTTCTATTAGATAAGACAGCATCTTCAGCATGGTGTAATTTATAGTGTTTCTGTCATTTTAGCTACTCTGCGCTGAAAAAAGACGGCCAGCGTCTGTCCGTCATGCTGATGAAAGGTCACAAGGTCGAGGCCAAACCCGCCAGACCAGTCACCGTGTACAACCTGACCCTGCAGGAGTTCAAGCCTCCTCTCTTCACCCTGGGTTAGCACGCACTGCATAACTCAGCATTGCTCTCCTTCACTTCTGACTTTCTGGCATTTGAAGCACATTTTCAGCACTTCTCTTCCTTCAGATTCTATTCCACAGTAAAAGTTTTTTTTATTTCTATGACAGATATAGAGTGTGGTGGTGGATTTTACGTCCGAAGCTTGGTGGATGATCTGGGAAAAGGTGAGATTTATTTGTTCATTTCCTCGTGATGCTGAAAAAAGTCAATGAACTATACGATCAGAAATCCCCCCTGCTGACGCATTAACCCCAACGTGAGAATAACGGGTTTTCTGTCTGCTGCAGCTCTGTCATCGTGCGCTCACGTGAAGGAACTGACCCGCACCAAGCAGGGCCAGTTCACCCTGGAGGAGCACACCTTGTACGAGGAGCAGTGGACGCTGGAACACGTCCAGCGCTCTCTGCAGCCCTGCTCGGAGCCGGAGCAGGGGGTGCGCCGTGCGGACCCACCAGAGGCTGACACCTGAGGCCAACACCTGAGGGGGGCCCTCTGAACAAGTTGAAGAGCTGCAGGCCGCTGTCTGATTTTGGGCTCAGTCATGACACACCTGCTGGGCTTTTCCAGGGAACAAGAACATCCTGTCTGAGCGTGTTGTCTTGGAACCCGATGGAGCTGTGCTGGCTGATTTCCAGGCGCTTGTTGTCTTTACCAGTTATTAAAATTTTTATTTTAGATAACGTTGATATACTGATATACTTGTAACAGTCAACTGCCCCACCTGTTCATATCCATCCTTGTAATGTAGATTTCACAATTTCAAAAATCATCTTCCTCATAATTAAAAACAAGAAATTGCTTGACAATACACACCACAGTAAAATAGTTTCTGCTTGCAGCCACGATTGTGGTGAATCTTTAAGATCAGAAGAAACATGAACTTAATGTATACAGTGACATATAAGTACATCTATATAGACTAATATGTAAAGCAGTATTGTGATAACATTACCTTCATTCATGTTGTCACTGATGGTACACTAGCAGGTACACCATCTGTAGCCCTGCTGGAAAATACATGCACAAAACAGGTGAAATGTATCACAGGTTCATCTGTGGTAACGCCTCTACGTGCTACGAACAAAGAAGTTCGACACTCGAAAAGAGCATTTATGTTCTTCCAGTACACGGGGTAAAGCTGTGTTTTGTTTTTGTTTTTTTAAAGATTGGCGTACTCAACATTTGAAAGGGTTGTTGCGTCAGTGGTGGTGTTTATACAGCATGTCTAATTCAATTTGTCCTGAACTTGCAGATTTTTTTAAAAACTTTTGAACTGACCCTATTATGCTTTTCCACTTTTTCCCTCTTCTTTAGTTATATATATTTCTGTACATGTAAAAGGTCCGTGGAGTGTAAGACCTGAAGTCCACGCCTAAAAGGAGCTACCCTCCCCCTCAGAAACACTGATCCTAAGCTGCCTGAAACGGCTCCATTGACGCTCTAACAGACCGTTTCACAGAGAGGATGAGAAGAGGTGCTGCAGGACAGCCAGGATGAGGAAAAACAAGGAGGATTATGAGCATTAATGCATGTAAACATGTTGTAACTGTAACTTAAGTTAAAAATATGCACCCGGAAAATAGCATAGTAGGGCCTGTTTAAGTGAAACCCATCTTCATTGTTAAATACTTGCATTTCATACCAACATCTCTTACATCACTCACATGATGCTAAGTGGCTTCTGGTCATGGAGACACTGAAAGTATTTAGTTTGACTAGGCGTCACATGTCTTTTCCTGCCCGTTGCTATACTGGTGGATTGGCTGATGCGTTTAGGATGGACATTTAAGGGCAAGAGGAGAGATTTTCTAAATGTATACTGGTTTCATATTTCTCTCAAATTTCTTGTTTGGACTCTTTCTTTCTCTTCCTTTCCTTTAAGCAGACAAAAAGAACTTCTATCTGCATTCAAGCGGGCAATAGCAGAGCGGTATAAAGGCTTGGTGTGTAGGATGTGGAATCATCTAGCGATGAGCTTGCAGATTGCAACCAACTGAAACCTCCTGTGTGCCAGATGTGGTTGTATAATTAGGCTGTAAAGTGATACAAATGTGGTCCATATTGCAGATCTATCCTCATTTTAATAAGTCATACTGCTGACTTAGTATCTTTAATTATATTTAAGCATTACAATAAAAAAATGTATTTCTCACAGGTTCTGAAAACTATCTGGAAAATATAAATTGGGTCACAACAACATAAAATATGTAATACTTTGGCAGAATCTGGATTTATCTGGCGATATTAGTTTAAAATAGTGTCATCAAGTCAACATTAGATAGCAAGTCATGTCTTCATCATTTATATTTAGTGTCATATATATAATTTTCTCACAATGATCACTTTTTATTTTTCATCTTTGAAAACCCTGCTGAAATGGGCTTTCATAATCAAGTTGCCATTAATCAAAGGGAGCAGCTGAGAAAGAAATCCAAAAAGTGTGTCATATTTCACTTATGGTTGTACATCTCCAAACAATAAAGGTGGTGTCCGCGTCTCTCCGTGTCTCTGGTAGTATAACCCCTACATGGCGCCAGCTGCTCTGAGGAGTGATCCATCGTGTTTGGGACAGGAGCCTGACGCCGCGCTAAGCCGAGGCGGATCAATGAGCTGCAATCATTGTCTCAGTCCAAATATTAGCCGTTTGCAGACTTCTTTCATGTCTCCAAGGCCGCTGGTATCCCTGTTTGCACTCCCGAGTCCACTTTTATCTAAATTACAGCCGTTAGAAAGTTGGCAGTTAGCGGTGCGCGCTTTAAAGATCGAACCCATTGGATTCGACTAGTGCTCAGATTTATCGATCGGGCGGAGATGCGGCTTCCTCCCGATACCGTGTCATTTATGAAGTCATCACGTCATTTAAATGAATAAAAAACGACCATAACACGAGTTCCGCTTGTGGTGTAACTGTGGAACGGAGAAGTTCCCCGGTTGGCGTTTAACAGCCAACCAGGAAACGTGTGAGAGGGAACGTTGCTCTTAGTGGGCAGTTAAAGCGATTTGCGTCTGCGGTCGTTCGCACAAGTTTATCACCTGATGGATTTCACAGGAACTGTCCAAACATTCAAATTATGAGTTAATCACTGATTGTAGTTCACTCGTATTACAGTGTTAAGATAACGCTCTAAACTGTTTGATTAGGCAAATAAGTATAAAACCTAACGTTTTTAAGGGCTGAGGGGAAAATGTAAGGGGCAAAATGCTGAGCACCTTTTCCTGGAGGGGGGTTCACGAGACACTTGAAACTGCAGGATTCAGCCCAGGTGTTTTGCAGGTTGAATCTGAACCTGTAAATGAATTTTATTTTTTAAATATATATATATATATAGACTTCATATGATAGCCTGTAGGACAACAAAGGTACAGTGTTCAGGATTTCTTCCCTGGCGGTGTAAAAAGGCTTCATGACAGACATCCACTATAGTCTCACTATGACCAGAACAAAGGCATGTCAGAAAGAAGGAGGGGGGGTTATTGATAAATATAAATAAATACAAAACACACAGCCATATTTGATTTACTGAATTTATTTTGTTTCCAACAGAATGGCATTAAGTGTCCACCTCATAAAAAACAATAAGGATAACATGTGGATGATGGCATTTGTGTGTACTTACTGTCAGTGAAGATATAGTTTACACTGTAAACAAGTAAAATGGTTCTCTCTACTCTTTAGATAGCTTCTCCTCTTCATCTCCAGCCTGATGAAGGAATGAAGAATGAACCGGTAAGATAGCAGTGGAGAAAGATGCATATCGGCCTATAGTGGTAGGAAGGGGGTCCTTCTGCCTGATGTCTGCTAATCTGTCCAAGGATTTAACCGGTAGAATGACAGACTCATAAAACAACACTACATAAACAGTAAAACATCCCTGTTGCTGCAGGGGAACTTTATAATAAATGATAAAGTAAGGAGAAAGATAAATAAAATTGACATTCACATAAAGAGTAATGATCGCTTTATACTATGTATTACAATATGCGGCATATTCGGATTGTTTATTATCTCCAGCGGTGGATATCTTTTGGGATATGGTTCTAATTCAATGACACTTTATATCTCTTCTGGTCTACATCTAGTGACAGCTATAGTTACTGGTTAGTTTGCAGATGATGCATGATGTAACACATGATCGTCTTATGAAATAGATGTATTGTTACACAATAAACTGCCCAACATCTCCATGTCTACCAGCTGCTGATCACAAAGGAATGCATGAGCAATCATAATCCAATAATATATACTTTTTGATTTTATTACTATTAGATTTGAAATGCAGGTTTATTTTTTCTTGTAATAATCTTATAGTGAGTAGCTCCATCATTGATAATTACAGAATCACAGTATGGTTTCCTCAATGCAGACTGGGAAGCAAAATCTCAACCTCTCAGCCGCACGCGGAGCCTTGTCGACAAAAGGCTCATTACATAAAATGCACAGATCTAGAAATCAATCAGAAATAATGAAACAAACCTGACACGAGCAGCACCTTCCATATGTTTTTCTCAGAAAGTATTTCAGTTTGGTTCAGAACCCAAAAAAATCACTGTCACTACATTTGCTGCAGATTCTTTTTTTTTTTTTTTATTTGAAAAGCTTGTTTTTATTGCTAACCATTAGTTAATTGATTTAGTCATTATAAGGGAGCAACTATGTTGTATCTTTAATGTTTAATGCAGGAAGACTGTTTGAAGGTTCATTGTATTTAACTTTATCAGGACGTTCTCATCCCATCACCTCAAATCTCATGTTTTCCATCTCTGACTCTTTTTTTTAATTGCCGATCCCTGAAAACATAACTCAGTAGAAAAAAAAAAACAAGCGCGCGTAAACAGTTCCCAGGTGATCAGCTGTACTGATCTGATTCTCCTGGAAGACAATCATCTCTTCCCTCCCGTCATCTGATCACTGTGCGCTCGATCGGAGCAGCGGGTAAGCCAATCAGAAACGACCTCTAGAGCCACCTGCAGGAAGTTTGCAGTCCGCTTATCTCCTCCCTTCTCCGCCTGCAGCCAGATAACAGCCCCAACAGTTGGACCGAGAGCCAAGCACTGCCGCAACAACCTGATGGGCAGCAAAACAGTCTAACGGACTCTCTCTTCAATGCGCCTCGGATAGCCAGTGCTGAGTAGATGTTTGGTAGTATGTGAAGAAGTTCCTCTGAGACACTGTCGATAAAGAGGAAGGCTGCAGGGAGAGACAGCGGGGAGACGGACGCAGCTCTCCGTTAACTCAGCTCCAGCGCGCAACCATGAGCGTGCCGCTTTACGCACCGACCCCCATCCAGCAGGCTCACCCGACGCCCTTCTACATCGAGGACATCCTGGGGAGGACCGCCACCACCAACACCTCCTCACCCTCTTCTTCCTCCTCCTCCTCCTCCTCCTCCTCCTCCTGCTGCTCCACTCCGATCGTTCCCACGCCGACTCTCCCGTCGCCCAACTCCTCCTTCACGAGTCTCATCTCGCCGTACAGGACGCCGATTTACGAACCCACGCCGATCCACCCGGCGCTGTCTCACCACCAGCACGCCGCCGCCGCCGCCGCCGCCGCGCTGTCCGCGACGTACGCCTCCGCCGGGGCTTTCGCCGGCTCCATCTACCCGTTCCACCACCAGCACCACCGCTCCATGGGGGAGTACGCACAGGCGCTGCTGAGGCACGACCCTCTCGGTGAGTTGGACGTGTTCAGAGCCATGTTCTGGGCGCACATGTCGTCTTTATAGTGGGTTTATTTTACAGCACCTTGCGTGTTTTTTTGTTTTTTTTACTTGTGTGAAGAAGCTGTTATGGTTGGCCTATTGCCACTGTCTGTATCTTTAGTGCTTCTGGAGTGAAAACAAATATTAGTTCATAGACTAGTTTGCATGTCGCGTGCCTTATATCTACTTAGTCCAAAGAAATCATTCGAATTCGCTCGGCTGATGTGGCACCAGGAGCAATTTTTTTTTTTGTTGTTTTGACCTTTTGCAGGACAACTTTCGTGTCTTCACAAGCGTCGTTTCAGTGCCAACGGAAACTATTTTTTGCATAAAAAATGTCACGCTTGGTCGTGCATGCGTGTCGAACGCAATGCAGTCAGACTGCCATAGTTTCAATGTCGCCTGTACACAGGAGCAGGTCATTGGACGTGTGCTTTCTCAAGTCTTCAGTCCCAAAAGACACATTAGTGAACGACGCCTGACCCCGCGCGCACATGAGTCACGTTGTTGTTGTGTGACAGACGTGTTTGTTATCCATTCCTTCAGCTAGCGGGGATTGGGGGTGGTGATGGAGGGCTGTGGGGGGGGGGGGGGGGGGGTGCACAGCAACCTTGACTCTTTTTCCTAACTCCCATTGTTCTGCAACATCAAGAGGAGCAAGTCGGCCGCTGACTGAAGCCTCTCAATCACTTCTTATTTCACCTGATTTAGTTAGGACGTGCGTGCGCGTGCGCGTGCGAGCACCAAAAGGCCCCACGAAAAGGAAGAAAAGTTACTCCACACGCATGCAAATGTTTCTTAGGTTGTTGCTCTCATAACGATTCGAAAATCGAAGTTGCATGTCGGGTTTAGAGTGCGCCTATTAAACATGAGGGAATCAGGGTTTTTGTTTTTTTGTAGGCCTGAGATTTGTTTACTTGTTTACATGAAGTCGTTGAGAGGATATGATTGGGTCCACGTTAGACTGGTTGGCTCAGACTGGGAACGCTGGTTGACATTTTTAAATATAGTGCGACATGCGACATGCGCCGAACAAGCCGGAGCCCTTTTCCGTTCAGAGCGGAAGCCGATGGGAGTAAATCTGCTCTCAGAAGCTGTTGAATGTTTTCCCGGCTCACCCCGGCCAGCCGCTTCCTCGGGAGCTCGCTGCGCGCTGCTGATTATTTTATCGACATCCTCAATACAGACGCATTCAGGAAACACTCGGCCTCTGATAGCCCGGGATCCGTTTTTCGCATATTGTTGCACTTCCTCTGCCTGGCCCCCGCGAGGATGTGGCTGACTTTCTTCATGGTTGGGCGGCGAGAAGGGGGAAACTAGTGGGAGCTCACAAAAGACAAACTACTACAACAATTAAAAGTGCTTCTATTAAAGATTGATTTCAGTCGTCCCCCCCCACACAAAATAATAATTTACCAGTTTCCTACTCTTCAGTTAAGGCCGCACTTCTGTTTTATCCTCTTGGGACCATATGATCAGATTAAAAATATATAAATGAATAAGGCCGATAAGCATTCATTCGTGGTAGTATTAAGTATATTTCGTTTTCTTTATCGTTTATGTCATAAATGAAGCAGTGTATTTTAATAGCTTTAATATAAAAATAAATAAGTGCTCTGATGAGACCACGTTTACATATGTAATAACTAGCTGACAACTAATATCAGCCAATTACTATATAGTTTGACTGTAGCCATTCCATAAATATGTCCTTTCATTAACCTACAGTTTCAAATGCAGCAATTTGTTGCAGGCCAAGGGACATATCTGTAGAAACAGAAGGTGGACAACCTAAATATCAACCACTTAAGAAAGGACTTGCCTTATTAATTCGGGTACCCGAGCTTTATTCTAATGTTTCCTTTCGTGATATTTTTGTTGTTTTTGTTTTGAGAATATATCTCTTGGGGATGGATTAGCTAACTTCCTTCGGAAAAGAGCAGCAGTAAGACGTTTGGACCGCAGCAGATTTATGTGGTGTCAGTGAGGGGGTCTGTTAGTGGATGCCATCGGCCTCTAATCACACCGCAGAGCAGGAAGCACATGAAGCGGATATTTGGCCATAGTTTTCACTCTGTCACGACCTTCCTCAAAAAAAGAGCAGCGTGGCGGCCACAGCCTGCGCTATTGTTTGTTCCAGGCCATTAAGAGGAGAGGAAACCAGACGAGACAAAAGGAAAGAAAAAAGAACAGCCCTGATTACACGGAGGAGACGTTTCTCTCACATCAATCTGATCAATAGTGATTGGAGAGTGATACATAATAACTGTATCATGTTTATTGTTGCAGCTCAAATAAAGAGCTTTGCACACTTTATTCTTTTTTTTCTCTTTAAATATTTCATTTGTATTGGGCACTGTATTAATAATAATATTATTATTATTAATAATAATAATAATGGTAATGCTATAAGAATAATTATATTAAAAAACATTAAAATCATAATGACAACAATAATCATAATAATAAACAATTAAATCATAATCATGACAATAAAAAGTGTTATTATTATTATTATTATTATTATTATATTCATATTATTATGATAATAATAATTTAATTAATTATCATTTCTTACGTCACAGCTGATTATGAAGTCAAATCCCATACGATATATATATATATATATATATATATATATATAGCTACAATTACCGTAGCTACAATTATATATATATATACATATACATATTATGTGTGTGTGTGTGTGTGTGTGTGTGTGTGTGTGTGTGTGTGTGTGTGTGTGTGTGTGTGTGTGTGCGTGTGCTTGTGCCATTCTGTGTGAATAGTGAGGAAATAAGAAAACATATTGGTGGATATTATGAGGCTGAATGTGTTTTAAAGTGGACCTTGAATGAATCGCCTCTCTTCCTTCTCTAAAGGGAAACCTATGCTGTGGACTCCCTTCATACAGCGGCCCTTGCATAAGAGAAAGGGGGTCAGGTCCGGTTCTCCAACGACCAGACGATCGAGCTGGAGAAGAAGTTCGAGACGCAGAAGTACCTCTCCCCCGGAGAGGAAGCGACTGGCCAAGATGCTGCAGCTCAGCGAGAGACAGGTGAGCCAGTCTGAGTCAGTGAGTGAGTGGGGGATGTCATTGGGACTGAGAGACACACGTACACACACGCACGCACGCACACAAGCACACACACACACACACACACACACACACACACACACACACACACACACACACACACACACACACACACACACACGACTGACCCGAAATAAGCACGCAGGAGCCATGGACCTAGGGTTTCGGTGCCTTGCCCAAGGGCACCTCGTCAAGGCCCACACTCGGTATAGCCGGACATTTCTTAATGTAAATTTTGCCAATGGTAGCTTGAAATTCAATTAAATGACATTGCACATTTCTGTACAAAACTACCACTTCTAAAAAGCAGCACAGCTCAACCATTTTAAATATAGATATATTATAAAAATGTGTATATTGTTTGATCATATTTTTATTGTATTTCTCTATTCTATATTTATGTTCCTTGTACATAGTTTATAGTTTTAATTCATATGTTTTTTCTATTTTCTTAGATTCTATGTTTGTTTCTTCTACAGTTTATATTATGTTTAATATTTGTATTGTAATTTTCTATTTGTATTTCTTTTACATATTTTTACAATACATTTTCTTATTGTATTTTTCTTCTGTTCTATATTTAGATTTCTTGTACCTATTTTTATAGTTGTATTCATACATTTTTTGTATTTTTCTTCTATTATATATTTGTTTCTTGTACCTATTCTTTAAGTACTTCATCTTTTTATTGTATTACCTTTTATGTCTCATGCTTTTATTTTTTATTCCTCTATTCCTCAAAACAAAGTCGTGTAAAAGCTTCTTCGGAAGCTTAAACCTGATTCTGATTTTGATGACCACCTCTTTAAATGTGTGACACGCGCTGTAACGGCCTAATAGTTCTAGTCGCGCGCATGCATTCCACCTTTAAATGTATGAATGGAAACGTTCCAACATTTATGAATTGAACCAAATTTATTGGAGCATCTTTACATCATTTTGAACCAGCACGGTTCTAATGAGCACCATGGAGGAAAAGAATGAGCCTAAAACGTTTATTATCATTTTGTCTTTCAGGTCAAGACCTGGTTCCAAAACCGACGAGCTAAGTGGCGAAGACTAAAACAGGTGAGGGGTTTAGGCTCATGTCGTCATATGTTCCTTTCATATAGTTCCTTATGGTCCTCTATTAACCACTAAAGGGCAGCCATACAGGCCTCTGAATTCATAGAAGGTTTCTTTTGCATCAGGAAAATCTCCCGGGGGGTAAGAGGGAGTCGGAGGATGACGGTTCCGCCGCCGGCAGGAGCAATAAAGGAGACGAGACGACCGAGTCCTCCGGGACCCGGAGCCCGGATCAGAGACAGATACTCCCGGCCTCTGAGCTGGCGCAGGCGGGCCACTGCGTGATGCGTTCTGTGTCCCCGCAGCCGCAGCAGCAGCACACGGAGCTGGACTCTGACGTGTCGGACGATACGGACCGGGAGCTGGACATCGAGGACGACGACGATTTCACGCTGAACCCGTAGCTGTGGACCACATGGCTCCAAAACTGACACTGGATCCTCTGTGACTTTTGTAGCCCCGATGATGCAGATCACCGGACTCCTTTGACACTCACCTTCACTCCACTGGAGTCTTTTTTTTTACGCCAGAACGACGGATAGGTTGATAGACGGGTTCCTGATGTAATATTCATACATCAGTATCTTATAAAGAATAAATCATTTCCTCACATTCCAGTACCTCTCACACGGGACAGTCATCTCTAGTGAAACTTCTAATGCACTCTGCTGTATGTGTGTTGATTGTTTCTGTGTTATGTCCATCACTGTAAAATAACTGTATAGGTCCGTAAAATAGTTCCTCCTGTAACGTGTGTGAATGTCGTCTCGGGCGATGAGCGCTCGTGGTCATAAGTCTAATGACCGTTGCCTTAAAATGTGATATTACATTAAATAATCAATGTAGTGCAAATTATGTTTTATCTAATAAACAATTTGTTGTTGTAGAATAACGTGTTCGGATGGAGCTCAGATGAAATTTGACTGTGATTTATTATTTTGTATTTCCTAAAACTGCACAAGGGAAAACGATTAATGACGTAATGTTTAGAATCATCTAACTCGGCAATAAAATAAAATAAATAAATGACAGAGTGAAACAAAACAATAAACCTGAAATTGATATAGTCATTGAAAATAACAAGAATAAAGGTATTGCGTTTATTTAAAAAAAAAAAAAAAAAAAAGTGATGTATAGGAACACAGGCTGCTTTTGTATTACGTAAGCACAATATGTAATACATGTATAACCTGCAGTATTTTATGACTAAAAAGCATAAAGGATAACAGTTATGACACCCATGTCTATAATGCATAATAAATATAATCCCTTAATATCTGTTGGTAGCGCTGCATAATTATAAGCGCTCAAATAGTCAAATATCTATAACAATAAACACTTTGTAAAGCATTTTATAATGATAAGATCAAGTTTCATAATATTTAATAATTGTTGGTCACTCACTGACCCTAGCTATATTTGTAATACATGATTATCTTTTTATAATTCACCACCGTTAATGTTAATTATGATAATGTGATAAATCATCTGATCATTGTTTGCTTTGAGTTAAGTAAAAATGTAGACTTTGTGCTGTTCTTGCTTAGATTTAAAGTTTTTTTCACTTTAAGTGAAGCAAACAAAGATCACTAAGGGTAATTCATAATTACATTTTAATGCATTTTAACTGATTATAAAACATTATAAAAAAAAGATCGATGAGGATTACTACGATTCTTTAAAAAAAATGACATGAGCTATAAAGTATTACTTGACCTTACAAGTAATTATAAAATGCTTTATAATGTGTTAAAATTATTGTTTTAAGCATCATGAATAGTTATGAGTGCTTATAACTATTACACAGTGATTTAAACAGATTATAATGCATTATAAGGATGCTACCTCATAAATAACTCTAAAGTAAATGTAAATTGTATGTAAATAATATCCGAAAAAAGGACTTAGAATATCAAAATCATAGTTACTTAGAGCATAAATTGGTCCCTTTCACAGTATGGAATAATTTTATATTTGAAGATAATATTACTGGCACCTTGATGTATAATCAGCATTTGAACTAATGTTCTATTATGTAGTGAAATCTAATATGCTTTGGAAGAATTGTTAGAGGGAAAGTTATCAGTCCCGCTGATATGGAACTTGCTTGCTGTAGATAATCTATAACAGTGTACATTATGTCTTCTTTAATTAGTCTGCCAGGACAATCTATAACCGAAACAGGACCATTTGATTGGTGGAGTTTGGACAGGAAGCTCATACTCTGTCCTCTACTCTAGGCTGTGAAGAAGATTAACATTATACTTTGATTAACCTCTGACAAGATGTATCCAGAGAAATGTTTTTGATTAAATTTGTTGCATTCATTTAGGTAACATTTTTGGTTTAGTGGACGACAACCGTGCCTCTTCAGTAACAAGAACCATAGATATATCTATGATAAGAACCACTCCATGTGCTCTTTAGGAAGATGTTGAACCTCAAAGTGCTTTGCAGAACTTTTAAAGTTGCCTTAAAGGACCTGTTCAGTGGAACAAATTGTGAACATATGTGAATAGAACAACATAAAGCTCATTGTTGTTGGAGAGTAGATGCCGCATACATAGAGGTCCAACTTAAAGATGCTAAACCCAGTAGTCCCTCTTCTTCTGCTGTTTCACTGAGGAATCAAAGGCAGCCACAGATCAGCAAACAGTTTAGTGCATGTCAATGGTCGTCCCATCACCACATTCAACTTCAAATAGCTTATCATTGAGTTCTCATGCAAACACTGTGGGAGTTTTTCAGTAAGTAGATTAGGTTAATGATTGAGTGAAGCCTCAGAACAGCAGGGACCACAGGAAGATACCAGCGGGCTGATTGTTTATACAATATGTTCACAGTACTTTTTAATATAACACATGATTACAGCTGTTGATGCTGACAGCTGTCCTGACCGGCTGATTTGGAGGCTGAGTTTGGAAATATTACAAAATAGATAACTTTGTGATCAATTTTTAAAAGATTGAAGCTCATTGTCCTTATAACCTTGTTTGTGTTATATTAGTGGGGTTCAATGGTCGCACACATACGAGACTTTTCCAAAACCAACAGTATGCACATTGATCTCAGCCTCTGTATTGTGTAATGGTTCACAAATTGTGCTGGGTAAAGTCAACATTTGGACAAATAGCCCACACAGTTGGTGGGTGAAATGTTCAGGAGATAGCTGTTTGATTCCAAAGTGCCTGTCTGATCTGGTCAATTAACCCCCGCACACACACACACACACACACACACACACACACACACACACACACACACACACACACACACACACACACACACACACACACACACACACACACACACACACACACACACACACACACACAATTCATTGACTTACATTAATTTCCTGTAGATTTAACCTAACCCTAACCACTAACCACTTAACCACACCTAACATTAATGAATACACATTGTTACTCCTGATGATTAAAATGATCCTTTCAGTTGTGTCAACATGTGACGAAAAAGCTTGCTTACATGTAGAAGTTGACACACTTGCATCAATAAAATGTAGTATTCTGAAATCATAAGTTGTTTTACGTATAAATGTGGTCAATATGTCATGCATGAATTGAAGGGCATTTTTTTGTCAAGACAAATAAAAACAGTGTCACCGCAGTTCGAGAAATAGACAATTTAGTGGTTTTGTGCTGAACACAAATTTTCTTCTTTTTTTTGTGCCACTCAGCATGACTGCTTTTTGTGACATTACGTTACAAAACCCCCCGGTTTGTTTGACCCATGCACCTCCCTCACCCGACCACCATTAGTGGTATTTGTTGATGCATAGACACATGGATGCGTTTATTTTGCGTGTCTACCACGAATAAGGATCCCAATTAACTTTCCATTTTCATTGTTTTCATCCTTAATTACACAAAAAAACAGACACTGAGATGGACAAATACTATGAAAACCTGTGTTAAGGTTGTAATACTTCCTGGACTGGAAAAATATTGTTGTTGTCCCCAAAAAGAACAAAACTATTTTTTTTATCATTATATTATGTGATAAAAAAGTGAAAGTGAACCTAACCTAATCACTGTAACCTAATCAAAACCCTGAAACACTGAGCCAATATACGTCTTAACTATTAAACACTTTTCAGCTCCCAAACAGATGGCGACATCAGGGGTCATCCGGTGGGACAAACTACTTAATTTGTCTGTAGGTGTTATCATAAGTTAACCTTTCTGATATTGAGCGGATATTCTGAGCAGGGATCAGACTTTGTATCACCTCTTTAATACGATGAAACCATCATAAACAGGCAGGACAGTATCACTACTACTACTCACTAACAATCTATCAGTGCCGTGTGTGTGTGTGTGTGTGTGTGTATGTTCCCTTGTGGTACTGGTGGAAACAAGTTAATGTGTGGTTATATTTGAACGACTGTGGAATGTGTTGACTGTTGACCTTGGCCAAATGGAAGCCATTATCTCCCCACGCTGAGCCCCCCCCCCCCGCTCTGAACTGATAAATTAATGAGAGAAAACACTGCTTACATCGATACTAGTGTCGCCAGCAGCCACAGAGACATAGGGAGGAGGAAGGCAGAGGGGGGAGGGGGAGAGTGGGAGAGCAGGAGAAGAGGAAACAGAGCCAGGCATTGAGAAACACAAATATCCAAATGGTAAAAAAATATTTTTGGTTATATAGTGTTCATTCCAGCAATATATTCCTAGATGTATCATAATTTAGAAGTATAAAAGAAAAAGAAAACAACAATAAAGAGTTTACATGATTAAAAGCAGTGAAAATGCACACAGGATCAATTGTAAAAGAGAAAAAGCAACAAAAAGAAAAACGTCCTCTGAACAGACACCGTCAGCCCTGCTGTGTGTTTAGTTCGGTTAGCTGTTAGCTCTGTTAGCCAAACACACAGGAAGTCCGCCCACAGTACCAGCTGCTAACAGCTAGCTAGCCATCCTCGTAAGAGTATTTATTAGGCTGATGGGTCCAACAGTATGCGAGATTAGCAGTGGACAGACAGACAGATAAAGGGATGCACACACACACACGAAGGAATACATAATCTCTTGGTGGATAATTAATTACAAAGCCAAAACTATAAGGCTATAAGCCTTAAAATGGCGAGTGGATTTGTATTTAATTATGTTAATAAATAGCATTAATATCCTAAAATATCAAAAAACACTGACAAAGTAAAGAAGCTGTTCAGCATATGAGTTGACTTGAAGATGGACAGAAGAGGGGATAAATAACTTTGAATATTGGTTACAGCATAGAGCATAGTGATGTTGTGAAGGCCGTAATGAATATTCACTTGCTAGGATGTGCTCAGGTAGATTCAATATGGTCATTCATTTGGTTATGATTTGTTGGTGACAAATACAACTCACAACCTGTTTGACTCTAATAATACTTGGACAGGTGAACAACACTGTTTCTGTCCTTGACCGTCAGACTGTGAAACATTTTTCATTTTCATTTTAATTGATACTACTAAGAATAACTGAACTGACCAAAAAGGGCTATAGCTTCATCCTAAAACATTTCACACCAATCTGAAAAGTCTACTTTCTGAAGTGATTGGAGAAGTGTGCAACCTCTGCAGGCCCTCCAGCACTATATCCAATAATAACTTGCATTAGTTGACAGAAGTGGGATGTGTGTGTCAAGTCATGAATTAAATGACTTCAGACATTTTTAAATTGACCTACTACTGGTTTTGGACTTTAACACAAATTGATGGTGACTTCACTATGACAAGATCCTCTTCCCAAGAATGAAACACTTTCAGCAGGATCTTCAGAGACAGGCCGGATGTTGAAACATAACCCCTGTTCATCAACCTAGTTTTACCTTTAAAGGTAAGTCAACCACTGGTCCTAACCATAAACCAAGTCTGAATTATTGAATAGTTGTTGGGACCAGTTTCTTTTCTCCAAAAGGAAGAGAAATCTCCATAATGTGACAGATTCTATTTTTTAAAAAGGGGACACACATGCGCACAGGACCGAGCCCTAACACTGCAGGTAACAGAGTTCTTATTGCAGCCTGGGACCGTTTAGTCATGTCTACTCCTCTCAGTGCAGAGGAACTAGGAGTTAAATTGGCCATGTACTGATTTGTGTTGAAAGAGAACAAACAGTGGCTCATGTGCTCTGCTGGCTGGCACACAAGACCAAACAGCTTTTGAAGACCTGTAATGATGACAAATGTGTGTTTGTGGGTCGACCATGAGGGAAAGAGTGAGCTTCCTCTACCATTAACCCGCCATGAGGACAGAGTGCTACTTGTACCAGGGAATTGATTTCTGTCACACTGTGTTTCATATTTTCATTAGCCTAACTTTTTGTACAGCTAAACACGCATATGTATTACTTCCACTGGATTCAGTATGTCACAGATTCATCTGTTATTGTTCATTTGTTCATTTGTCCAATAATGTCTGTTTTGCTTGAACTTTTCTTTTTTTATTAATTTGTTTGTTGATTTAACACCAACAATATAAATAAATTAGTGTTACATATAGGGAGAAGAAATGCAATTATGTAAATCTAATCTGCAGTCCCCACTCTGGGTAGGACTTTTAAATTCTGATGAAAACAATTGAGCTGCACGGTGGTGTAGTGGTTAGCGCTGTCGCCTCACAGCAAGAGGGGCCTGGGTTCAATTCCTGGGCTAGACAACCTTCTGTGTGGAGTTTGCATGTTCTCCCACAGTGTGGGTTCTCTCCGGGTTCTCCAGCTTCCTCCCACAGTCCAAAGACATGGTCTTCATTGAAGACTCTAAATTGCCCGTAGGTGTGGATGTGAGTGTGAATGGTTGTCTGTCTATATATGTCAGCCCTGCAACACACTGACGACCTGGCCAGGGTGAACCCTGCCTTCACCCATTGACAGCTGAGATCGGCTCCAGCACCCCTGCGACCCTTAGGTTACGGAAAATGAATGAATGAACAAACAAACATTAGTTGTTATCATCAATAGTGTTTACATCACTAATTTACTTTTTTATATCAGTGCAGCACTCCTGACACTGCGGTATGATTCCTTATGATAATGTATAGTACCTATTCATATGATTATTTATATAATCAAGCATGATTGAGTATGATTCCTTATCATATGGAAGTATGATACACATTTGGCATGATTTGTTGTTGCTGTCTTATTTGAAACATACCTTATAATGTTTTTGTCTCACCCAGGTTAACTCAGCACTCCTTACCTGCAGCATCACTGATTCTCCACCACGCAGCATCCAGTGCTTACTAATATACTAACAAGATTCCCCACATAATACATTATTAAATGCATTAAATGCATTAAATGCATTAAATGATATATTATTATTTATTTATTATTATTATTTTTATATAATTACGCAGAAAGTCTAATAATTTTTTCAAACCTGCTGGCCTATTTTAAAACTTACCTTGTAGTTTCAATCTCTCATAGGTCCTCCAACTTCCCTATCCGATATCCATCAGTCAGAAATCAGCTTGTTATTATTTTATTGTTATCATGTTTTTGTTTGATGTTTAGAAGTCTCAAATATGCACTCTAAATCCATACCAGATGTATCACCAAAGTCAATTTCTTCCTTAACATTGTGTACCGTTAACACTTATTATAACAACTCTAACTTCAAAATGGAAATGATCATTCTATTACCTACATCCTAAACTCTACAATCACACCCCTCAATCTTAATTAACTAATAAAATATAATTCACCTAATGCCCCTGTAAGCTAACGTTAGCTAGTTTTGTTGTGTGTTAGCAACAAAGTAATGTCCATTCTAGCCCGTCTATTGGTCAAAATGATTTTGTTTACTTAATTGGTGAAACAGGTACTATGTTTCTACAGAAAAATACAGTTTTGCTTCACTAAGAGATTTTTGATTTGTAAGTTCAATGTTTAATGTATAAGATATGTGTTTTATTTCTTTTTTAAATATTTGCCCAGCTGAATTATTTCGTCATGTCAGATTTTTTAATTGTTTTAATACATGCGAGGCATATTTTGTTGGAACAAAACAATACTCATATCATCTGAGAATTTGGAATTTGAACTAGAAAGTAACAAATCATTTAAAATATGTGTTTGCATTCTGTCAATGCTTACTTTGATGTTGTTAAGATCTAGTATGATGTTGTAGAACGTAAGAGAAACAGTTATGAGATATGAAGGACAGCAGGACAGAGACTATAACAGAGACAGTTTGTAAATGGTCTGTTATTGAGTGAGGGGATCCAGTGAAGAAGATCCAAGGATTCCTAGCTTGATTTCCAGGAACCCGGATCAATGTTGCCACTGAACCAGCTGGATGAACTGTCTGCTTTGTGGTAGGATAGAGACACCTGGATTGGTACCACCTCCAATTTACGATATACTTAGAGATTGCACTCTGAATCATCATACTCCAGTACTAATAACTAATCAGACCTCCATCTGATCTGAAAACCATACTTTGAACACCAAACCAAGCTTCTTTAAATGAATTTTCTTTGGCTAAGAGAGCCCAGTTTTTACTTTTCATACCCAAGTCAATGTTGCATTTGTAATGATATTCATAGGCAAACTAAAGTTGTAGTTATTGAATTCACTTGTGTTGTTTACGGTTAATGCGGTCAAAACTTAGATCCTAGAGCAAGGTGGTCATACCAAAGAGTGAGTTGCAACTGCATTCAGTATGTCACTACTTTGTCTGTCATAGTTAATTTGATCACCTGTCCAATAATGTATGTTTCTTTGCACATTTTACTTTTATTAATATGTTTGTTGATTCAACAGAGATGTAGATAAATATTCTGAATCTAGATAAATTATCTGAATAAAAAAATCTGCATTCCCAATTCTTGGTTGGACTTTTCAATTCAGTTTAAAACAATTAAACAAACAAATGTGCCATATGAGACCAATGATTAAAAACAGGATTTTAAACAATAGCACAAATAAAACAGACACATGTATGCATGTGTGTATGCATGTATATAAGTGTGTTTGATTTGTACATGACTAAGTATGCATTGGCTTATCATTAATATTATGAATAATAATTCTAATTTAATTCTAATATAATATACCACCTTTTATACCCAAATGCAACTCAAAGTGCTTTACAAATTAGAAAAAAAAGCAAAAAACTGATAAAATGTAAGAAATAAGAAATACATTAAAAAAGAGGAAAGAAGTAAAATGATAAACAATCAAAATATATAAAGTTAATCAAATCAAATCATGGGAGATTTGGAACACATCTTCTCATCATGTCGCCCAAGGAGCAAGTCTAAACACATTTATATATGAAAACAATGATCTTAGAGTAAATACTATAACTTAACTATAAAGTTAGGTAAGGCCTGTAATGTGTTGAGATAGTGTAGTGAATAAAAAACAGGTTCTCTCTTGCTCTTTATTAAAAAATGTCAGCACTATGCTACCTCACATATCTGTATTATTACATGCCTGTATATATGATTTACTCCTCTGTGTAATGTATAAATGCCAGTGGCTGTAAATAATATTACCTTCCTGCGCTAATGCAGAGCTTGTTACTGTGGTTCCATCGCTGCACAGTCATTCAGTTAAATTTAGAACCTGATTATGGAATATATTGAATATTCTTACATTTTATTCAAAGTTTTACTATATTTTATTGTGTACTATTTATGGTTTCCCCTTTTTCTGGCTTTCTTAACTGCTACCTCTGGACCACATCTATATTATCTAATTATCTCAACATAACAGTTTTCTCATCATCATCACTTTAAGTTATCTCAACGTGACAAAGGAGGCTCATATTTACTCTTTTAGAGCCAGGTATCCTGAGTTGATTGTTCCATTTCAACATTATCTCAAGAAAACAATCATTGTTTTCTTAAGATTAAATGTCTCATTATGATTCTTTATCTCAGGATAACAGGCTTCTGTACTTCATAGTGTATCCAAACTGGTTTCATCATGGAATCATTCTGCTCAGATTTAGTAGGAAGGGGTTTTCTAGAAGAGAACACGGGGCAAATAATGAACCTCAAATGCCAATACATATGTTATTATGAGCACCATCTCATTAGATAAGAAAATAAATGAAAAAAAAGACAATTACATAGAACGATAAGGGATGCACCAATCGTAGTATCATGCTATTACTGTGCCCATGGACTTGTACTTGTAAAACTATTCCAATACCACTACGGCAACATGACGTTAGCCTCTCAGTTGAGCCTAATAAGCCTCTCAGCTGCAACGATAACCCTGTGCACAAACAGGTTAAATCTAACATTTATTTCAAGCTGCAGTGTATGTACTTTTTAGATACGAGGTTGTCAGCTGTGAATCTGTCTGGCATACTCTGTCGGGGTTTAAATCAGTGTGTTGCAAGACTGGCGTAAGGTTACAGAGTGTCTGGTGGAATGGAATGCAGAGGAGTCACGTGTTGACCCTTATATCGCTATGGTACAGTAGAGACCTGTATATCACGGTAAGCTCGCCTTTAAGTTTCTCATATTTTAAGGTCTATTTGACTCTAAATGGACCATAATTTACGAAATGAACATCATGCTGTATTGAAGAAGACTTGAAACTAGAGATTGAGACCATAAACTCATGTTTACAATGTTTACTGAGGGAATAAATCAAGAGAGAAGTAGGGTAATTTTCTCATAGACGCCCCCTGCTGGTCAGTAGAGAGAATGCAGGTTTTACATTTTTCACACCTCTGCATCGGCTTCACTCTGCAGAACCGGAGGTTGCGGTCTGTTTCCTGTGCCTTTGTTAACATATATGAAAGATATGCTCTCAATTGTGAGAAAGATTATTTGTATTGTCATATGCAAATTTAAATTAATGCAGGTACTGTGTATATTCGGGCTAGTACTGGGTACACACACCAGAGTCGCTGAACAACCATCCTCTGCTAACAACCTTACATGTCAGCTAGCTGCTGATTAAATAAATGGGGGCAACTCCTTGGGCTCAAGAACTCTTAAGGTGGGTGGACCAGCTGCTCTAAAAATCTGTAGATCATTTGGAAAAAAAGTGATAGTTGACAAGGAATAAACAAAAGGTCTTCTGTAGAGCTTACATCCTGTTTCTTATTTAACCGTCTTCATCATTCTGCAACCATTTTTGATATAATCTGTCGGAGGTGGTTCACATAATGAATGTTCAGCTGACAAACGTTTTCCATTTGAATCCATACCAAACTAATCTGGGCTACTCTAATTTTAAATCAAGGATGCCCAACAACACCAAGTCAATGTGATCTTCACTGCTCTGAATTGAATATTTTGTTAGCGCGCACACACACACACACGCACACACACACACACACACACACACACACACACACACACACACACACACACACACACACTAGGGCAGACATAGACGGCAATATTTCCCCAGTAATATAACATTTGCTCCAATGACTTGCCGGCCCAGTCAGAGAGACCGAGGGGAGATTACACAAAGTTAAAGGTATTTTTAAAAAGCCTGACAGATTTGGGGGCTGTAGTCTGACGCTCATGTCTAATGGTGGTGGTATTCTACTTTAAGACACGCCCTGGTGAGATGGTGATGTTGTCCTCTGTGTAAAAGGGCGAGCTGAGTGGGCAGACTTCAAGTGAGACGTTGCAGACACCAGGACTCAAAACAAAGAAGTGAAACCAGAGTGCACTCCAAAGAAAACAGTTATGTGCATGTCAGCAGGGCTGCAGCCTGTGGCAAACTTCTTACCATATTCTATATACAACACTCCAAGGCCAGCCAATACCGCCACAAGGGCCAACCAGCCTTGCAAGACACGATATGGATAAAGCAGAGGCATGTTGAGAACACTCAGGTTAGCCAGGGGTTCAGCTTTACGCTGTGTGGAATAAATGTCCATCCCTCATTTTGGAAGAATCAATTTCTAGTAAGTTCATTATAATTGTTTATGCTGCATAAACAAGAAATAGTGTTCAGGCTATTAAAAAGAAATGTACATTTTCAGAAAATGAAAAGAAATGACTTCCTCTGTAATAATACTGCAAAAAGGAAGGTCATACAATAGACTACATGGACCCAAACACTATTGCCCATTTAATACCCCAAATGAACCCTCAATTATAAAGTACCATGTTATTATTGATAATGACACTTCATTATCATCATCTGTTTCAGTTCATCCTTTTTTTTTTTTTATTAATTTCTCATTTAGTAAAAAACCTCTCCACATTCACCTTGAGCGTGGAGTGTATCAGCCTGTCTTTGTTCAGAGTCCCATCTGGTGAGTCAACAGTGAGGCCCGGAGTTGTCCCAGAAACCACTTACTGTGTGTGTGAAAAGGAGCCACATCGAGACATTAATCCCCAAAACAATAATCCAATAGATAATGCGTGAGGGAGGCCATTTGAAGCAATGGAAAACAGGAGCCAGGACGAGGGGCCCGGCAGAAGAGATTCATTCCTCCGGCAGCTAAGGAGATATCACTCACCGATTCATGGGTGCACTCAAGTGTACTATTTGCTTTTCAATTAGGCCATATCCAAATGGAAGATAGGGAGGTTTTAAAGTATTAACATGCTAGTTAAAAGAGTTCTGGATTTTCTGCCTCACCATCCAATTTAGATAGAGTCCATCTGAACGATTAGCTGCTCAAACAAGCCGCCATGGCAGAGCACACACACTGATAATAAATAGTTCTGGCCAAATGTTGCAAACATCCGAACAAATTAAGCTGCTATTAGGGCACAAGTGACATTTTAGGAACAATATAAAAGGATATCACCTGAGGTAAGGCGGGTGGCTACTGGGAAATAGTTTTGTTGGCTTTTCCATTGTGATAAGATAATAAAAGTCAGACTTTTTAATTATTTTGGGTTCTTTAAATAAAATCCCTTCATATTACCATAAAGGAACCTCTACTTACATACTATATGATTTTGATATTCATTCTCAACTTTTTTCCCTAAAGACTTTAAAGGCACAATGAGTAAGATTTGTCGATTGTGGTTTGTAAACACAACATTCAAAGTTGTGTGCTTATGATCTGGCGCCTGGTCGCTTCATTTCTACAGATTTAAAGGCCAGAAACATCCCGCACACAGAAAATTGAGAATAAACAGGCAGAGGGCAGGGTCTATGCAGATACAAACACCACCACATCATGATTGAGAGGTATTATTTATCAGTCTATGCATGTTTTTTTAGGAAACTCTACTTATTTCCTTCCTTTTTCACTGGGCTTTATTCACATACTTGAGGTACCGGTCTACTGATTGTTTGGTTTAGTCATGTTGAAGCTGTGTGTTTCCACAGCACACCAGGAAAAAATATGTTTTGTGTGGCATTGTACGTTTTTGTTCAATGTCATTTTTTGTGCATTTGGTCAGAGCAAGTGTATAGTAGTATATTGTGCGGGCGTTAATGAGAGTTACAAGCGAGAAAGTCCACCACCTAAAATCCACGGGTAGATCAATAAACACAAGACTTTCATCAAGGAGACCACTGTTAGTGTCCAGTGTGACACAAAAAGCACATTTTGACTTTACGCTTGTTACGTAACATTATGTAAGAAAGTCCGCTTAAGGGCGGTTATTTTTTCATGCTAGTTACGTTATTGTCCTGACTTTAATAACTGACTCACGTTCATACTGGTAGGGCAGCACAGATGCCATCGCTAATCAAAGCTACAACAGTGTTTTGGTGTTTTTGAGCGACTGTGTTGGTTTTCAAATGTTCTCTCTCTCCCTTCAGCGGGTCAGTGTTAGATTTAAGCACATATAGTGATAAGCTGTTATTTGCCAAGTAAGTCACAACACAGAACCATCAAATCATAAATCTCATTCTGCCTCTCTGCGCACAGAAAGCCAGTTTTGTATTATGTCTGAGTGGAGGTCAATAATGTCACAGGAAATGGATCAAAAGTGTGACTCAAGTCTTATCAGCCTGGCCATTGTTGTACAGTGACACTTTTTTATTACCAGCACTGATTACAGCAATTACACTTCAAAAAGTGTCATGTTAAAATCACGCACGAGTATAAAACACACAGCCCAAATGTAGACTATATTATATTTTGTCACATGATCTATAGCAATTTAGGTCTTTGCAATTTTTGTGATATGAAGCCTTGATCAGGCAATGTTTTGTTTCCACAGATTCCATGATTTATTAGATTGAGATGAGCTATAACATGACTGTAGGGCTCTTCAGAGTCTGTAACAGTGTGGCTGAGAACGTGATGGAGCCTTTAACCTTCAGACATATGACATTTCCAGATTCCACACTGATTTTTAGTTTTTTTAATTCAAAAATTCATAATTCTGTATCATATACGGAATACATCCTCTGGTGTTCAACACGAGGAATTGCATCTATTTACATATGGAGAAATGGGAGAGTTAATTTTGTCTATCTTTTGCCATCCAGTCTTATGGTTTATGCTCATCGACATCATCGAGACAAAAACAGGACTGATAATGTAAGGAGAGTAGCCAGTTGTGTGAAATATTTTGTTAAAAGACGCATGAAACGCTATGCATGCACCGTATATTTGACACAGCTAGCATGCCATCAATGTTAGCTTAATACGCCATCAAACATTAAACTTGTATGAATACAGCTGTATTCATCGATCTGTTATTAGCTCGCTTATTCCACAGGAAGTTAGCATAGCATAAAATGCTTACTTCCTGCGGCACACAGTGCATACAGTTCGTCCAAAGTCTGCCGCAAAAGTTCAGATTTTTCAATGTACTCAACAACAACAACAAAACGTAAGGAATGAATGGCTCTTCCGCTTGACTTGCATACGTCCACAGAGCTATGTGGATTAATTTAGTTCATATCTGTTTGAAGTGCATTATCAGTTCATGTCTGAGTTTCACTCTCTGTATCTGTATTCACTGTACACGTATGGACGTATCCGTAGCGGTATGTGGGATAGTCAGATAAACGCAGCTTGTTTCTAGTTTTTACAGTGTTGTACCCCAGCTCTTATCATCGCCTCATAGAGACAAACAGAACTAAATGATCCAGTTATAAGCCTTTATTGATCTGCTGCTGGTCCTTTTATGACATGCTTGTGCTGTTGTTCCCATCCCACACCATTGATTTTCCTGCCTGTGTAAACAGCAGGCCCCCCTTGTAAAAGGGCCTCAGTCCACAGCAATGTGTTGGGAAGGGTGTGTGTGTGTGTGTGTGTGTGTGTGTGTGTGTGTGTGTGTGTGTGTGTGTGTGTGTGTGTGTTTGGATTCAATGATATGGTGATAATCCCAGATCAATGAGAGATAATGTTTAAGGGTGCTACTCCTTTTACTGACATATGGGCCTGACAAACAGCTGAATAATGTTTTACTCTGTTCCTTTCCCTTCAACATAACCAAACACTGCTCATGTTAGAGTGCCCTCCTTCTGCCCTCCTTCTGCCCTCCCACTGGTCAACAGAACTGGATGTCATGGACGTGGTCTGTCACGCCAGCCTGTCATGACTGATTCTTCATTGTTGCCTACATTCTTTGTATTTATTTTGGTCTTTGCTAAAGAGAAAAAAGGCTTAGCGCACAGCATATGCTTCAGGGTTGAACCATTAAGAACTAATCCGTGTTTGGGTGATAGACTACCACTATACACTAAACCAGAAAGAAAAATGCCCTGCCCACTACCAAACTTCATCATCAACCTCCCAGTTTACCTTCCACCACTGTTCCCTGGCAGATTGGCTGTTGTGCCTCTGAGCCTTCTAGCCATAGCAACCAACCTTGACAGTTGGTCCCAATACACAAACATCATCCTGCTTCACTACCAATCAGCAGATTCAAGTCCAGTTTAAACTGGAACAGTTAAAACTGGATTTTCTATTAAATTGCAGGTTGTTCAGGGGTTTGGAACCAGGCTAACTAGCCTGTTCTTTGGCCTAATTCATATTTTGAGGATAAATGTTACTGATACCATATACTTGTCAGCAGTACAAAGTAACAAAATGTAATCCAAGGTGGTTTGATAAACCGCAGTGAATGAAAAGCCAAAGACAGGGTGTGGAATTCAAAGTAAGAGGCAGAGCATTGAGCTTTAAGTTCTGTACTAGGCCTCACACACACACACACACACACACACACACACACACACACACACACACACACACACACACACACACACACACACACACACACACACACACACACACATACACACACACACACAGGCATCACCACTGGCCTTTGCTTATTAATGTGTGGTTTCAGGAAACTATTGTTGCGCTGATGTTTCCAGCCATAATGTGACTGGCCAGAACAATGCGGTGTTAATTTGTTTGGTTTCCGGCAGTGACTGTGAAAACAGTGATGGCCACAGAGACAGGAAAGGACATCAATAGATGAAGGAATGCTGGGGGCGGGGGGTGCTTGGCAATGTCCTCACTGAGGGAGGATGTTGGACGGAGAAAGAGAGGGTTAAAGCTAACATTAGCATATAGCGATGAATCAAAATCAACATTGTATAACCACAATGTAATTATTAACCGATGATTAGTAGATATACAATTAACTCACTGATGGTGGCAAGTGAGACCTGTGTTTAGGAATAGGACTACTTGTGTTCCCAGTATTTTGTGGACTCTTCGTGCAAAGTCTTTATCTTTTTCACAGCAGACATTTTGACTTGTCGAAGTCGGAAAAGCGCAGGTGTTATAATAAAATTAATAATGGATCTGTTGTACTCAAATGTCCCTGTTAGTCATGACAGTGACAGTGGGTCAAACAAACATAGGACTTAGGACTAACCCTAACCCAAAGTCTGTCGCCATCTTGGAATACGGCCGTCACCATGTTGGCTTTTTTACAACCAATAATCAGATGTTTAATAAACATCATGCTGTATCAAAGAAGACTTGAAACTAGAGGTTGAGACCCTAAACTCATGTTTAGAATGTTTACTGAGGTAATAAATCAAGTTAGAAGTAGGGTCATTTTCTCATACACTTCTTTGTTGCTGATCTGACTTATTTTTGCATAGTGAGCGTGCCTCGTTGGTTGGCTCTGCAATGCTCCATACTGCGGTAAACGCTGATAACCCCGTCCCAACCGACAGTGTTATTGTGGAAGCGTAGCACCCACCCACTGTTTCCCCCAGGTAAACGCTGTTAGCGTTTTCAGCCCTATTGCGGTCGTTTGCACTGTTAGCGCTGTTAGCACTGTTAGCTTCTAGCGGCCAGCTCAGCCTTCGCCATGTGGAGAGCTGTGTGGAGGCAATAAATATGCTCTGAATTCCGTATTGAGGACCTTTAAGTGGGATTGGTTCATGGTGTCAAGACATGGTGAATTAACATGATGCTTACTTAAGTTGCCTTCATAAACAAGGAAATATGACCAATGATTCACACTTTACAAAATGTCACCTGTTTTTCAGAGCAGGCATTATTTATTTTCCTTTATAACAATTTGTTTCTGTTTCTTTTTTAGAATTGCCCTGTAGACCAGTCAGCTTTGTATGTGAGGTGTTTGTCTGCATAATATAGAAGTCCATGTCAAAAACAAGCCATGGACCCTGTTGCATTTTTGTTATCCATGAAATGGGTTATCTGAGACAATGAGGGTAACAGGATATGCTGTTTTATCACTTCCTCCCAGTCCCACTTTGTTTAGGACTGCATCACAGTGAGTGAAGGAAAAGAGAAGGAGGTGGAGAGAAACCATAGTACTGGAGGGATAAATAGGAAGTATGGTGACAAATTATTATTGACTGAAAAGCAGATTTAACATGTAAAATCCGGCCATTTTGTTGTTTTGTGGGAGATTTTACGTGGGCTCCAAACTGATCAGTTCAATGCTTTGCCACCTGGTAGGTGAAAAAACTTGACTTCTGTTTGGTGGTTTGGGCCAAAGATATGGAAAACAATCCATATCAATCACTTCATTGAAATGTTTTTTTGTCTGGGTAGCGTGAATCCATCAGTAATACACACTGCAGTATTTTATGACCAAGTTTAAGAGTGCTTTCACTAACAAAGACCTCGCCAGTAACGATATATTACATATTGAATGTCGAACACCAAGATGATACAGGAGCGATGGAGCAAAGGCCCGAAGGGAGGGATGGTGGTTAAAGGGATGGGGGTCGAGGGATGTGGGCATTAAGGGTGGGGGACGAAGGCATAAAGGGTGAGGGATGAAGGAAGAGAGGGCATGATTCAACTTGAAGACCGATGGAAGATGGAGAGCGAGGATGGATTGTGTTCAGCTGAAGAAGGGGGAGAACCGGGGGGAGGTTGAGACCTGAGTGGGGGGAGCAGTGGACGTTTTTGATGTCGTTCAGATAATTGTGGATGTATATGGGGTCGACCAGAGAAGACCAGCGGCCGAGCATTTTAATGACGTGATCATGGATACCCTGCCTCTGATGCTGAAGGAGTACAGGACCTAACGGTGACCTTCTTATGTGTGGAACAGGGTGCCCCTAAGGACATTTTTTATGAAGACATTATTTCTTTTCATTGTGCAGACCCCTGCAATTTTTTTTTTTTACATTTTTGAGGGGAAAGAAAATGTTATCATCAGTACCCTTCAGTAAAAGACATATTTTAATTCTAATTACCACTCGGTAAAAGAGACATCATGCCATCAGGAACAGCCTTGTGCGGCAGGATGTTCACCTGTTTGTGCACATCTGAGATCTTCTAATGAGAAAATGGAAAACTTTGAGTAGTTGGTGGCAGAAGTGACATAATCGTCTTGCCTCGAGGAGAAACCGGCAAAAAGAGATCTGAAGATCTGAAGCTCATGTATGTGTGACAAAAGTACAACTGAAGAAGAGTAAATTGAATTAACAGGTATAACCAACTTCCCATTTTAATAAAACAATGCTTGTATTCCCTGCCCTATATATTTATATATATATATTATTTTGTTTAAATGTATTGTTTATTAATTTCATTGTATTTATATTTATATATATAATTTTAGTTATTTATTTAATTTAAATATATTTTTTTCTCTCAGGCTCTCTATTTTATTCCCTCACAGTCTCCTTCTTCTTCCCTCACAGTTATGTCTCTCTCTCTGTGTCGGTTGGGTCGTGTCTGGAGTCAGTGATGGTACCCAGAGGATTTGCCTATCAGTAACAGCACATGTTCTCCTGCAACAAGCTATCTAAGAGCACACACACGTGTCTGACGGGACGTACGGCCGCGCTGCTTTACTGAACACCCTGCATGTGTGTGTGTGTGTGTGTGTGTGTGTGTGTGTGTGTGTGTGTGTGTGTGTGTGTGTGTGTGTGTGTGTGTGTGTGTGTGTGTATGAGTGTGTGTTTGTTTATATATCTCTGCCTCTCTTTCACTTCCCCATTCCAAATGAAAGAGAAGACAATTTCACAGCCGTGACACACAGACTTGAGCATGCATGTATTTTCAGATATTCACACACAAGCACACTACTGAGGATGATATTAGTTCAAAGTATGTAACATTTAACCCCTCTACCGGCAACATGCCGAGGTGTCCTTGAGCAAGACACCTAACCCCAAGTTGCTTCATTGCAGCCCACTGCTCCTCCGGGATGGGTTAAATGCAGAGAAAAAATTTCCCCATTCCCCGACTAATAAAGGCTTAAAGGCTTAATTATAATGATAATCTGTCACATCCCTCATTTTGACACATTAGACAGATTACTCTCTAATAGCTTTGAAGAGGCGTAATAACCTTTCCCTAAAAATATATAGTTTTGTCTTAATATTACAACTTTTCAAAAAATATTATGCCTTTTTTTCTTGAAATACAACAAAACAGCATTTATTTCTCAAAACAGTGACTTTGAGAAATAGTATTTTCACAGTGTGTGGTATTGGAACTTAATGAAGATTATTACATTGATGAACATGTGATGTTTGTGACATGTAATTCTAGACCAAGATGGCGGCATAAGTGTGTGTGTGGGGCGGGGGGGGGACCATTATCTCTGTTTGACTTCCTCTCCTTAGTGTTTGATGAATCTGCGTGGCGGGATGATCTTGACCTCTTCATTCAGAAAAAAACAGAGGTGAAGAGTCCACAGCGGTGCAGACAGAAAGACTGCACTGCAAATAATCCCAAATCTTCAGCACGCAGACTGCCACTCCACGTATAGCTGCAGGATTCGCTTGGTTCTTCTTCTGATGTCCGTTTGACTTTTATTCACTTACACACACTAAACAGCATAACCACAGTCTCTTCAATGATGGCAACACTTCCAGCATGAGGAAAAAGTTCACCGTCTTTAAACCCCATCACTCGTGAGACAAAAGTCTTTGAAACCTCGGGATTAACTCAAGTAAAGAAATTACTTCCCTTTGGTAAGTGAACTTGGTTTTTTTCAGCATGTGAAGGAGAAAAAGAAGCAGAGGGATTGATAAAGTATCTGTGTACATATGTTAACATTCCTCCTGGTGCCTGTCCACTTGACGGAGACTGGAGAGACGACTGACAAGCCTCTGAGAGGTTTACGTCTGCTGAGCAAGAATCATGCGTGTCTGTGTGTGTGCGTGTCCCAGTGTAAGTGGTGAATGTGGCTGAGTAAACTAAACACTGTGAGAGACACTCCAAGACCCATCAGAGCCTTTTGTCCTGTTGACAAGAGCTCTTCACTGAGACGAACATCCACCTGGAACCACTTTTTCAAAGCCAAGTCCTCTGTTCCCTCCTTTAAAAACAAGCTGCGTTCAACCAAACATGTTGAGACTGTTTGTACAGTATTGATTATTAAAAGAATTTCCAAGGACAGATCACTTCTAATCATCATGGCTCCAAGAAGAACAAATGCACCGCTCGTCTATGTCTCACCTGGCCCACGCAGCCAATCAAATCAAGCAAAAGGTGGGCTGTACTACTTTGCCATTTACTTCCTCTTTTGATGCAGGTATATGTGGTAGGGACCGACAAGGGCAAATTACTGTTTCTTAATTACGAAGAACTATATCATTTTTTTCCTACCTCCTCATCCAACAGAATAGCTACCTGAATCCAGTTATTTCCCCATTAATAACATTTATACCCTGGTTGCATTACATTAAAGCATTAGCACATATAACAGGTACAGCCTTTGCTCAAGTGATGTACTCGGATACTTCTTACATTAAGTACAAACACAAGACATAGAACACCCAATACCATTACACAGAATAACAGAAAGATACCTCGTAATATTGGCAAGGATACTGCCCCTTCTGGGTAGAGGGTGAGAGAAAAAAAAAGAAGCAAAAACACAAATCTGATATCAAATAAACACATATGGATGGGGTACTGCCAGAATAGCAGTCATGCAGAATGAAGCAGAGTGTGCACAGTAAGGATACATTTAGGTCTCATCAAGCAATGACAAAAACAGTTTCCACACCTTCAGGAGGACGTTTTGTGAATAACGTTTGCTAAAACAACACTGTTCCATCTTAGCAATAGAAAGCATTTCTGCAATCATGCCTGCCTTGAGAGCCTGTTGTTGATGGGAGTGAAAGTCCCTCGTCTTGTCAGAGCATCCAAATATTGCCAAATTACAGTCTAGCTGGATGTTTATTTGGTATTGTTTTGAAAACCAATTAAATATATCACACCAGAATTTACCAAGTACTGGACAGTGCCAGAATAAGTGCTATAGTGATCCTTTTGTAATGCCACATCTATCACACATAGAAGAAGTTGGTTCAAATATCGTACTAAGTTCAGTTTTAGAGTAATGCAGTCTGTGTAAAACTTGAAATTGAATTAATCTATATCTAGAATTGATAGAACAGCTCTGTATACTGGACAGGCCTTCCTCCCACAGTTCATCTGTCACTGTTACGCCCAGTTATTTGGCCCAGGCCTCCCTGAGATGACTGGCATTCACTGGTACCATAAAAGCAGTGACTAAGTGGAAGATCAAATGTTTAGAGTTTGGCTGCGAGAGAAGTTAATCATTGTTTAACAAAAGGTTGCAATATACACTAATTTCTTTCTTTCAGTGAGTATTAATGTAGCCGATTGTTCTGCTAATGAATTTTAAAACACCCACTATCGTAAGCAAAACTGATTTCAATAGGCAACTAACACTGCAAAGTTTGGCTGAATTTTGGTGAGGGAGAAGCAGGCACGACCATACTGCAGGGGTCCCCTGACCTCTTACCTCGAGATATGTGATTGAATATGGGTTCTATAGGTACACACAAGTCCCCCCTTACAGACATGCCCACTTTATGATCATCCCATGCAGTTTATGTCAGTATACATGTGTTATTTTTGCCTATTCTCAAAATGGTGTATTTGAATATTTGGGTATGACTGTAAAGATGAGCTTGTTATGGATCCAATAAGCTTAATTGTATTCATGTGTGATGATTTCAGTCCACATAGAAGCCATCTCCCATAGTTAGACCATTTTAGAAACTTGATGTCACTGTATAAAATGACCTGTTGTGACCTCTAGGATGAGCACAGCCTCATGGAGCTTTACAACCACAAACTACAGATCGAGGATGCATGACATTCTTAAATATATCGACAGTAAGGGGCATTTCTAAGGGGTTTGCGCTCGCCATACAAAATGCAGAAAAAGGCAATTCTTGCAGAAATGTCAACAGTTTTTGACAAAAAATCCCAACACAGATTTTTCTATGGCATGCCTTGTGGTCATGGTGTCTTTATGTGGTATTTTGGAGGTATTTTTATCATTTTTATCAATTCTCAAGGTGTCAAAAATGGTGGTCGAATTTAGCACCAAATCTGTGTAACAAAAGGTAAGTATGGTAAATTTCAACAACTTCTGAGCTATTAATTGGCATGGGAATGTCTGTCATATACCTCCATCATAAAGTTCTAATCCCTTATACACTTTCACAATTTATTTTAATCGATGAATGCATCATTTTTAATTATGACTAGAACAACTTGACACACTGCTGAGCTGCATTTTGCTTTTCAGTTTTATAGTGAGCAAAAAGATTACATATTTTCAGTTTGAAATGTACAAAGCAGTATAATGCTATTATTTTTTCATATTTTTCATGTTGTAATATTGTTTTGGAAAGATGTATGACTTACATAGATTGTACTGTTATCATACATGATCTGCGTCCACTAATAGCTTCTTTATCTTTGATTTTGAAGTCAGTTTATACAAAAGAGTTAACACAAACAACAGAATAACATGAAATATGAGACATGATATCTATGGTGCTAAATTGATATTTGAGATTTAAATATGTCTGTACTAAAAGTGCTGCACGGTGGTGTAGTGGTTAGCACTGTCGCCTCACAGCAAGAGGGGCCCGGGTTCAATTCCTGGGCCAGACAACCTTCTGTGTGGAGTTTGCATGTTCTCCCCGTGTCAGCGTGGGTTCTCTCCGGGTTCTCCGGCTTCCTCCCACAGTCCAAAGACATGCAGGTTAGGTTAATTGATGACTCTGAAATTGCCCGTAGGTGTGGATGTGAGTGTGAATGGTTGTCTGTCTCTATATGTCAGCCCTGCGACAGACTGGCGACCTGTCCAGGGTGTACCCTGCCTTCGCCCATTGACAGCTGGGATCGGCTCCAGCACCCCCGCGACCCTTAACTGGATAAGCGGTTACGGAAGATGGATGGATGGATGGATGTACTAAAAGTAATTGGGGAGGGCTAACACATAGACACAATCTATAAAGTGGAGCTCAAAGGATGTCACGTTTCATATAGGGGTTTCTCCGTGCATGTTTACCCAATGCAAAGCATTCTGGTGTGTGAGCGTGTGTTGACCATGTACTGTTTGTGTAAATGAATGCATGTCAGATGTATAAATGTGTGCAACATATATACAATATATAAATAATTGGGCGGCAAGAGAGAAATAACCCTGTTGGAAAAAGATGTAGGAAATAGAGATTTAAGAAAGGGAAGAGTGGGGGGACAATGGTGATGAGAGAAGGGGCCTCTTAGTAGTGGAGTACATGTATTTGATCCAAATTTGACATTAAAAGTATTACTGATATAAAGTATTTCAAGGGAACACAAAAACATGTAGGTTGAATTGGACAAATCTGCGAAACACATCCAATGAGGATAGTGAGGGAAACGCTCTCTGTGGCTCCCTCTTCTGGTCAGTGTATGTTAGTGACCCCTCACTGTCAGCTGCTTAAACTGCTCTCTGAGGGTGGTGGATAAATTAGTTCAAAGTATAAAAACACACAAGCAAATACCACAGATAGGCCTTTGCTAAGTCTACTGTTGGACACTTTTGAAGCCGTGCACAGTAAAGAGACTTCAGTAGTTTTGGTCAGTAAAGGGTCAGTACTACTGATACACCACTACAACAGCGCCTGTTAAAGAGTGACTTTGGTATTTTCCCAAAGTTATTATTCCCCTATGTTATTGTGTCTAAGTGACTAACTGAACTGTTGTCCTCATTGGTCACTAAAATGCCTAGAAACGTGGTTGAAAAATGCCAAAGTTACCTTTTAACTAAAGCATTTTTCAAAAATACAGCAGAGCTTCAAGGTATGCTACACATAGTTAATTAGTGCATTACTTTGTAAAGAAAAGATGTGGAACTATAATGCCTGTGATTTAAAATGACAGTCCACTAGCAGTCGGCAACTATGTGTCATTCCAAACAATCTCTACAAACTTTTTGCACCAGTACAAAGTCGTTTTATTTCTGAAAATGTTAGTCTTTACTGCCTGCCAAAGATATTATGGACTGCTACTTAGTAGATGAGCATTCTAGATACGCACAAACACAATAGACGTGACTTTTTCCACTCCATATGACTAAGACGAGGATATGAGATCAGCGAGACAGGAACAGCAAAGCTACAGAACGGACTGTTGAACACTGAGCTGAAGCTCACTATAAAGCTCTGTAAAGTCGAGGGAAAGCAGCAGATTCACCTGATCAATCTCTGTATCTGTTCCTATTATCCCGGCTTCCAGTCTTTGTTGCTAAGTTAGGGCAAAAACACCCAGGAGGTAATTTTATATTTGGTTTGTATCAAAATTTCTGTGTTTCTACAAAATGTTAAATTGAGACTTTGTCCAGTGGGCCCCTGGCCTTGTCCGAAACATCTGGACAACCCCCCTGGCTTCAGCGGTGGACTGTCTCCGTTCCAGGATGTCCTTCAGTGGTATTTGTGAGGAGGGTAACTTACAATGGAGGTCAGCTCTTGTATAGCGGCCCTTGCTCCGGACAGACACAGGAAGCTGGCAGGAAGCTGGCAGAGCATGGAAAGGAAGAGCATTCAGAGAGAAGAATAGGCACAGGGACAGTTCACAGTGGACCCTCGCTGCTGTGATCCATATATCCTCTTTCAAAAGGGACATGAGCACACATGATTATCACTTGGTATGAATTTAATAACACTGCAGCGTTGTAGCAGAAACGTAGCACCCACCCTCAGGTTCCCCTGCAGTAGACACTGATAAGTCTATCAGCAAAGTTGCTGCTGTTAGCCCAGTTTGCTTTTACATGGAAAGGAGTTTGCACAATATCCTTCAATTTAGGCAACAAACCTATTTGGTTAGGTTTTTAAAAAAGAGAATGGTTTGAGTCCAAATAAAGCCTTTTAGAAAGCCCCGAAGACAAACTTCTCCCCTCTGCCCGCCAGCTCAGCCATCACCATCGCCACGTGGATGCTCTGAATTATGTATTTGGCACCTTTAACTATAGTGTATTTTAAATAACCACAATCTTTTCATAATCTTGACCTTAGTCAGGGAGATGTAAGAAATGTTGGCTTTGAAAAGTAATCCGTTGCTATAGAGAAGCACCCGATATCAATGCTATTGTCTGGCCATACAGAGTTAGAAAGAGAAACAGAGTTTGTGTGTGTGTGTGTGTGTGTGTGTGTGTGTTTGTGTTTGTGCGTGTGGGTGTGTGGCAGAAGAAATAGGCGTTTATGTTTATTTTATATCCATCTGTCATCTTATATCTTTACAGTCCTGCTTCTCTTTCCCCCATTGTATACCATCTGTGTGTCTGTTCCCGCAACTCTGACACATTTCCTATACTGCTGGTGTGTGTGTGTGTGTGTGTGTGTGTGTGTGTGTGTGTGTGTGTGTGTGTGTGTGTGTGTGTGTGTGTGTGTGTGTGTGTGTGAGAGAGAGAGTGTGTGTGTCACCCACTTCTTGTTTTTGGTGGAGTAATAAGGAAACTCATAGTCAGGGCTTTTGTAAGGATCTTATTGTCAACCACACACTCCTAATGGGCCAATCCATTTCAAGAAGAATAGCAGGAAATAGAAAGTGGTTGTGTAAGTTGGTCAAGGCCTGCTGCCTTACTCAAAATGTAGGTTTCAGACAATGTGGTAACCTTTCTGTGGTTCCATTTATTGTTATCCACCACACCCCTCAAGTGGCTTACTTACACATTGACATAGTAATACATTCATCTTGCAACAACTAAAAGTAGAGAATACCCAAGTCACAAGCTATTTATAATAACACATGCACATACACACATGCACACACAATATAATAATAAAAATAATAATGATAATAAAACAACATACAGTATTTTTATAGAACTGTCCATCTATGTATATATTTATCAGATTTTCACACAAGATTATATGGGCCAAAATAACTCATGCTAATAATAGCGACATTTGTCCAATTCATCTTTAACTTTGTTAATTGTGTAGGGAGGTAGAGAAGAAGTCTGTTACCATAACTGTACACAATATTATCACATGTGCATTATTTACATGATATCAGTTTTAAAATTTTTATATCATGGTTGGTGTTAACTGGCATACACCTCTTCTAGAGACCAAAAGTCAGGATATTTAGCCTCCTCTCCTTCTATTTTGGATTTTTTTTTTATCCGTCTCTCACAAGACCCATGAAAAGTAAAAGTTTAAATGCAGGAATAGTATTTTTACAATTTTACTTTTACTTAGTTAAAGATAAAAGAACTGAAAATATATTCCACCACTGCCAGCATATAACTCATCCGTATATAAACTATTGCTGAAAGACCTAAGGCAGCGTTTGGGTATACAAGAAGAGTTTTCTTCATATAAACTTGCAAAAACATTAAGCATATTAATCACTTTGAAAGGCCAAAGTTACCAAGATATCACTGTTATTATTTATGTGCTTTAGCTAAAACACTTGAACCTGCATTTAGTTGGAACTGCAGCTATGTCTGGATCTTTTTGGTTCAAGACTAGAGAAAACCAAATCTGGTTTCAGTTTCAGGTGAGAGAAGACAGTCAGTAACACTGCACTGTGCATTATAAAGTTGAATTCACGCTCTGATTTTCACGGTTTTATCTCAGGCAGGATCTGTTTTGCCAGACATCTATATATTCTTTTTTTCTTCTTTTTTTTTTTTACAATAATAAGAATTTCAGTACACACTACCTCCTCACTCTCTTGTCTCTATGTTTATCTACTCATTTCATGGAACCAAAACTCAGCACCTGATCGAGAGTTTGACTGCTGACTTTGTGTTTTAAACCTTCAGTGGTGAATAAAGGCTTCTTCGTGGTGTTTCTTCAGGTTTTAGAGTCCTAGATGAGACAAATGTACACACAGGGAGCAGCTGAAGTTGGTTTTGTTGGCTTCAAAGTCCGGCGAATCACAAGGTTTCATTTTCCTGTTGCTCCCTCTTTTTCTGCTGACCATAGCAGGTGCCCTGAAATCCAACATCACACACACACACACACACACACACACACACACACACACACACACACACACACACACACACACACACACACACACACACACACACACACACACACACACACACACACACACACACACACACATTTACAGTTCTTGGTTTCCTTTTCTTTCACACATTCAGAAAAACTTAGTCGAGATACTAAGAATCTGAAGACAGAAATGGCCTGTGACAGGGTCCATGCTGCGTTACCTGACCCTCCCAGTCAAAGTGAAGATGAAAACAAAGAAGAAGAGATGGTTTTTGGGAATTTCTTTGCTGAGTTAGAATCTGTGGAACTGCCTCTAGGAACCACCTTAAGGTAAACCTGTGCAATATGCGAGACTTTTTTAATTTCATCCTCTAGATACCAGAGATGGTATCCAGGGAGTTAACCTGACTTACAAAATTAATGATTTCAAATGCTGATTGGTCTTAATATTCACATCAAGAGCCAACAACCAAGGAAATGGTTATATTTGCTTCTATTTTCAAATGTGTAATCGGGCTTTTAGTGCAATGTGTTCTTAAAACACTTTAAACAGCCAAATAAATTACCCTTATGAGCAGTGGCAAGTGCTCAAAAACTTGTTTTGCCCCACGTGTTACTTCAACCAACTGACCGGTCGAAATTGATGGGGCCATGTGCGGGCTGTGATTAATATTTAAATCTACATTTTGATCTACAGTTGACTGTGTAATTATAATATTATATAATAATTATATACTTTAGAATTTAACATCAATCAAAGAAAAGGCAGTAAAGCACAGTGCTCATTTTTTTTATTTACTTATTTTTTTATATTTTTACTCAAGATGAATATACAAAATGATTTAGGTGGGTATACATTCTCGATCAATGAAACTAAATGTGATTCTAAGTCATTTATGCAGCCTGTTTAATTGTTTTGTTCTTAGGGAAAACATGACCAACCCCATTATAATAGTACTTGCTAAGCTGACATTAATTCATATACATTCTATATAATTCAACGATGGAGACAACAACCCATATGGTTTTCCATGTTGGCTAATGGCCACAGTGTTTGGGGATGTGCAGTCGTGTCCCTGTGTCTAACTTTAATGTAACGTACATGATACTGTAACGCTATGTGGAAACGAAGCTGCGCCCCCCGCCGGCCACACCTCGCACTGCGCTGTACCCCGCTGTAGCTGCAGTGGCAGCCATAACACACACACAACAATCATGGCGGAGAATGAAACCTTGGAGTGTATAACGGAGCACGAGCGGATTCTACAGGAAATTGAGAGCACCGACACGGCTTGTGTTGGTCCCACTCTTCGGTAAGAACACACGGCTTCCTAAAAAGCCCCTGCCAATCGTAATGTCCGTGTGTGTTGTTGCATCTCCTACGTTATAAGAGCTTTTGTTCATGGGCTAGCTTGGCTGCCCTAGCCACCGGCAGGCTAACATTAGCTTTAACAGGGCTCTATGCTGTTGGATGAGGATCGAGCCTAGCTGGCTTGTTAGCTAACAAGGCCAACAGTGACCACTGGTTCAGTCAGTTGAACGCAGCTATAGCAAAACCGCGTAGTGTGTGTGTGTGTGTGTGTGTGTGTGTGTGTGTGTGTGTGTGTGTGTGTGTGTGTGTGTGTGTGTGTTCCAGGTCCTGTGCTTTGATGGGCGGCTGGTGACCTGTCAAGATGTAAACATCAGTTGTGGGTGTGGCTGTTGTACACCACATCTTGTTATCATTATATAGCTGATGTTAGCTAACGGTGCTAACAATCGTGGCTAGTTGTTCAGTAATTAGTTAACGCTAGTTAGTTGTTGAGCAATTAGAAAATGCATGCAACTGACATTCCAGTTTAACGGTACAAAGGTTGGATGAGTCATCTAGAAAACCCGGCGCTGTGACGTGGTTGACAATGAGCTCGGTAGCGGTGATATAGCACTAGGAAGTGGGATTGCCACAGTAAACTGCCTTGGTTATGCTAGTTGACTTCCAAGCTAGCTTCAAAGGCCGTAGTGACAGGTGTTAGTTCAACAAGCTCGTGTTCGGCTGATCGCCTCCACCTCTCTCGTGCACACACCTGTCTCGTAGACGTGCCCGTAGGCCGTGGTTGTCTTTCAGAATACCTGAGTCAACCAGAAAATATGCCCTAAAGGTAACATCACGTCAACGCCTCGGTTAGCTCCAGTTTTAAGGTTTTGATCTTATTAACGCTGACTTTCTATGAACAGATGACCTCAATTAGTTGTTGAAAGATTACACTTATCTCAGTTGATGCTCTTGTATCATCCCTGCTGAGTTTCACTCTCACACTATCCTTAAATAGAAACCTCAATGTTAAAGTCACATTTTATCTGCTCAGATTATTAGTAACAGGTTGAGGGGGAAAAGGCCAGGTGCATTGCTACATTCAGAAATGGAGACATGTTCAGTACTGTATTTGTAAATGCAATTACTTATACATTTAGCCAAGTACAGGAATGGACTTGCTGGCAGTTTCAAGGATCATACCTGGGCAAAACACGATAGCTCTGCGAACCACCTGCCCACCATAACATCCACTTTTCCTGATGGTCTATGATGGCTGCATACATTTGACTGCTTAAGTGTACATTTCCCTTCTCTCCTCAGTGCAGGTGACTCTGTTTGCTTAAATACAGTGAGGGCTGCTTTAGTGAGCGTGGCCCGGCAGTTGTGTATAGCTCCTTCTGTGTGCAACTTATCCATAATTACAAGAGTTTTACCTGATACATATGTCTCTAGAACTGGATGGTATGATTGACTGACTTTTCTTCACATGAGGACAGCGATGATTGCTGCCACTTATCACTGATGTTCAATCTTCCAAAAGCTGTGCCATGCTGACACAGCCGGGGCCTGTATCACAAAGCCAATTTAACTTCCTCTGGCTTTATTTGAGGTATTTGGCCTTTATAAACTTTAAACCATGTAGGTGCAAATGGATAAATAAGAGGCAAATTGTAAGGAAGGATAAGAGCAACGTGAACCATTTTGTTAAGCCAGTGTTGCAAAAAGTAGACATAATGCTTGTACCCACAGTTAATAAATAAAGATGGATGATGCCACTTACACACATTGTACAAAAATGAAGCCAAAATTATATGGTCGCTACTTTGTTTGGCTGGTGACGTAATTTTCCCAAGCACGGCCACAGCTTGTTAGTGTGAGAGACTCATAGCTGCTGTACTTAACTGACATTAGCACCACGGCTGTTGTTTGGCTAGAAAGACACAACAACAACATTTACCATCAAATAAGCTCATGTTCTATACCACAGAGTTGTGATTCGTGTTATAGAAACAACATCTGCACGTTCGCTAACTAAAGCCTCCAGTCCAGGATAGGAACACCCACGACTGTCCAACTGCGCCGGCTAACCTTAATTAAGAGATGTCCCAATTCAGCTGCCTTTATAGTCTACGTTGGCCACGTCCTTTGAAAACCGCGAAGGCCAAACCAAGCGGTCTCTGTAATGAGACGGCCTGGTCCCAAATCCAGGATAAAAGAAGGCCCCATTTTTTGACTGCATTTTAAAGAGGCTTTAAAATGGTACAGCCCTGTTGCAGCCACTTTGACGCATTCCGTCTTTAAATGCAGCCTCCATAGGATGCAGCCGCTGAATGTAGACACAGCCTAAGTCAGTGCAGATGTTTTTAAGCTAGCTAGCAACATGGTCTGTTACAGTATGAACCATAGACTGTATATAAAGATCTTTATATACAGTCTATGTTTGAAAAAGACAATCACGGTTTTGAAAAATTAAAGTTAGAGATCTCCTCTCGGCCTTCATACTCTACATACAATTTTCAAGCCTCCAGCTCGACTACTCACAGTTTTCAATTAGGTCTGGGTGGTATGGCCTAAAATCTGTATCACAGTGTAATTTTGAAGCACTAACGGTAAATGTCAATGTATATTTGTTTTTCTTATAAAAGTCATTATATTTGCACCAATAGACAACCCTACCATATCGTTGCAATATCGATATCGAGGTATTTAGTCAAAAACATCATGATATTTGATTTTCTTCATACCACCCATCCCTATACTTGCAGAGCAGCTGCCTGAGACTCAACCCTTATAACAGCCTACATGTGTCCTCTCATGTTTTACCTGAATGACTCACATTTTGATGTCACACTCCTCTTCCATCACCCTTCTTAATTTCCATAACCACATGTTTATTACTTTAAAGCAATGCGTACAGTGTAGAACACAATATTCCCAGAACACAGATCTTGTGGAAGGAACTGCAGCAATAACATAAACAACCAGTTGATTTGAAACTTTATCTACCTTTATCTAACTATCCGTGCAAGTAAAAGGCATCCGCCTATGACAACACTGTAGACTGTTTTGAGACTTGTACATGCAGTACAAAAAATACACTGAAAAGTCTTCTTAATTTACACAAACATTTTGTGACAGTCCTAAAAATGCAAGGTGGTTGTTACTCTTTCAAAAAACACAGAATGGTAGAATGATGAAGCTTAGTGTTTGTGACCCAGTGGCCACTTGGAAAGAAGTCAGCTTCCTTCCCTAAGAGGAAGCAGGAAAGCAGTGATCTATTTGTTTCAGCAACCACCTGCTTTTAATTATTGATAACAGGAAAGAGGAACCTCATGTGGCAGCATGGAGACTGATGATTGCAGGCCTGTGTTAACGTGCACGTGTCCGGTTTTCATCTGCTGTGCTGTTCATAACATCAGGCCCAGTTCTAAGATTCAATTTCTTAAGGACTTCTATGGTAACCACTTAGTCATTTATCAAGAACACTTTAGCGAGTGACAGCTACACTTAAGTTTGGACCGATTCATGCTATTTTTTTTATTATTTTTTACATTCTATAGATTCAATTAAATTTAAAAAAGCATATCAATCAATTATGAAAGTAATTCATCTTTGAAACCCTTAAAGGAACAAGGAATGAGAGAAAGCTCTAAAACATAGTCATCCCTTTGGGCTCTGGGTGATTTAGAAATATGGCCCCATTTTTTAAAAAAAACAAAAAACTTGTGCTCTAGCAATAGACCTGACTTCAAACTCTTCAGCCAATGATGTGGAAGAAGGGATGAACATCTGATTTGACGAAGCAGCATCTGATTTGTTTAACAAAATATCTCCGACTGCCACAGCATAGCTCCAGAGAGACAGTGTCTAATACCCAGGTTCTTTTGCTATATACGTATCACTTGTCACAACAGTGGGGTTTCAGGAGTTTTTTTATATTGACTCATAAAGTACTATTAAATTACAGGAATACTTAGTGTGGAAACTTTCCATAGGAATTATCAGAATTTTATGGGGAATGACAGGAATAAAATGGAAAAATAGGGGTTGCTCAGGCTGTATGTCTCATGTCGACAGAAACATTTTACCATATCATAAGTAAATTTTAAGTTGTCAAATGCATACAATGTAAATTGTGCCATGTGGTAAGTTAGTTAGCTATCACGTTAACTAATGGGGCGGCTGTGGCACATGAGGTAGAGCACTTGACCTGCAACCACAAGGTCGGTGGTTTGAACCCCTCCACAGGCAACATGCCGAGGTGTCCTTGCGCGAGGCACCTAACCCCAAAATTGCTCCCCGGGCGCTTCATTGCAGCCCACTGCTCCTCCGGGATGGGTCAAATGCAGAGAACTGAATTTCCCCATTGTGGGACTAATAAAGGCTTAATTATTATTATTATTATTATTATTATTATTAAAGGTAATTTGAAAAAATTTGAGGAAAGACACAAGGTTTTAAAGCGAACAACTAATTCATAAAAAAAGATATTTCCTAATAAAGATAGAATGGAAAAAGATCAATTAAGACTCCTCGTGCTAACAAGTCATAAACTGGGTACTTAGCTCAAGGCTACTTACTTCTGGTTAACTCAAATTGAATTAATAAAATATATTCTCAGTCCAAAATTATTATCCAAACTTGCATGAAAGTGTGTCTTCCTTTGGCTCAGACTAAGATTTAGATTGAGCTCTCGTTGTCATCTTCCAGTTACAGGCTCTACCTCAATCACATTGACTCTGTCACTCTTTAAATGACACAATGACGTTTTCTCTTGTTGCGACAGTAATCAAACATTCTCAATAGTGAAAATCAGATTTCTTTCCTGAGGTCTTATCATTAGCTAGCATCTCTGCTTTGTCCTGGTTTAATTAAAATAAATGTTAGGTCATCCATGAATTTATATCAGAGATTTCATAGAAAACAACCATGTTCATTCTAATAAACTGTGTATCATTAATTTATGAATGTAGCATTTTCACGACCACGTCACTAGATGGAGCCGTTACTCCAGCTGAAATACATGGGGATCGTTGGTAGTGAAGGCTCTGGGCTCGTAGATTTAGTCAGTTTGGGATCCCAATTCATCATTCCTCAACTATATCAGAAGCATGGTACCTACGTCATTTTTTCATTTTGTATCCTTGCTGTTAAATCAATTGTACGGCTTTAGAATGAGCTGTAACGTTCACAATGTAAAATTCTTTGTTTTGAGATTCATCTTCATTGAAGTATTAGGTTGGTAGTAGGATTTTAAGAATAGTTCAGGTATTTGTTTTGCTTTTTAATCTTGCAATTTAAGTGACATCATAGGGGTTGGGAAAGTGAAGTTTTCTGTTAATCCCATTTTGGAACATGCCAAAAACCATAAACGGTTAAATTAAGAAGAAGGCCCATTATTTTTAAAATACATCTAAAATATCATAACCACATAATGTGTGTTCATGTGTTATGTGTTACGTTTTTGCATCAGAAAATTGTCAAGCTTCACTTAGAATTAGTTTGATTTGATTATTGAAGGATAATATTTTTGTTGAACCATTTCTGAATGGAGAACGTTTTGTGTTTAAACTGAATATCCCAGCATTTCTATATGTTATATTTCTATGGAGCAATGTTGTGGTTATACACAAAGTTGTACCTGCATATACACAAGTACACACATTTCTACGAACACACAATGACTCACAATTATTACACACTCAAGCTCTCTCCTTCTCTTTCTCACACACACTCAGATACATGTGTACAATTGACCATCTGTGCCGGTGGAAAGCCAGGCCAGGATATTACAGTGGAGTGTGTATGTGTGGTTGTTGGATGAGCAGCAGTGATTCATAGCGGGGTTCTTTACAATAATGTGCAAACAACTGGCCACCTCGGCCTCCACCACTAGCACAGGGATGTTGGTTCTCAGTGTTTTTGTAGTGCTGTTGTTCAGCATGCATACACATACTGAGGCATTGTGAATGTCAGTGTGACGGTTTGCACACATCACTACTAATCAAAATTGGATTGGAAATGATTTGACCCCTGTAGAGGTCTTCATCATGCGTCTGCTCATTGTAGGGGGACGGACATCTCTGTTACAGTATGTTAGTCTCAAGGGCTCCTGCCCTCTGTTGTCACCTATACTTTGTTTAATGCAGCCAAATTAATAATATAGTTATTCTCATTCACACATTTCTCTCTTTTTTTCTTCTCAGAAAACCGAACAAGTATAAAATAGTGATTTCATTGCTGTCAATTACAAGTTAACCAGCAGCCATTCCAAAGATGCTGCACTCTTATCAAGCCAGGTTTTTTAAGATTTAAACTTTGTAGGCCGTTTTGGAAAAGCTCCCCTTTTGGGGAAATCTAGGTGTAGAAAGGTATAAAAGGTATAGAAAGTACACCGTTAAGAATTTGCCCTACTATATGAATTTTAAATACACCGATGGCAATCAAACACATGTGCCGCAGCTCCATGATAGAAGACAAGTCCACAATTTGTCACAAATGCAAGTCAAAATAAGCTGTGGAGGAACAACTAACCTAATCAGGCAGTTATTATATTGTTATTCATTCCCATTATAATAATAACTAAATAATAATAAAATATATATACAGTGATATAAACCTTAACCATGTTACAAATTTTAGGGCCACATTGCCAACCCTTAGTTTAAACTGAGAGAAAAATATGCATCAACAAATATTTTGTAATTATTAAGGTTTGGACTTGTAGTTTCTGCGTTTGTGATGCAGGAAGCTGTTTCACAATAACTGATGTTTTGACAGTAAATTTCAAAATAAAAGTCACACACAACATTGACATATAATGGCGAGCATGTTAGCAAGCGGTTGTCTATTTCCATATCCAGCAGACACAGAGCATTATTAGTGTTTCTGTGGAGTCCTGTTTCGGTCCACCTGATGAGTAGAAATCCAACATTCAGCGCCAACACCAGGAAGAGTAGTGGCTGCCTTGGTAGTGGCTAATTGGGATTCAAATAAATAAATAAACAAATTCACTCAAAATTTTGCTCTAGTTTGGGCTCCATCAACTCCTGAGAAAAATGTCTGTCTCTACTTACTGCTAAATGCTCCTTTTATGTCACCACCTAGTTGATAACTTTGTCAGTCTGCTGGTTGGTGCTGGGCTGGTGGGACTTATCACTCAAAACGAGAAACCCTCATTGAAATGAATGTGAGCCATCTTTGGGTTTTGTATCGAATACCTATTATGCATAATAATAAACTGTGCCATTTTGTAATTAAGTTACATGCACACACTGACCAATAAATGCCAAAATGATTGCGTCAGCATTTCCAGGCTGTTAAGGGCAGCTATCGTAGATAAGGAACCTCCATCAGGCGGCAGTCTGACGTATTTAAATTGACATATGAACAAATATTTTTTCATTCTAACAGTTCCTACCATTTCCTCTATTTTTCCTTTTTCCCTCCCTGCCTTACCCCCTTCTTCCTGCTTCAACTCCAATTTCCTCACCTCTCAGGTCTATATATGATGACCAGCCCAACGCCCACAAGCGCTTCATGGAAAAGCTGGATGCCAGGATAAGGAACCATGACCGCGAGATTGAGAAGATGTGCAATTTCCATCACCAAGGCTTTGTGGACGCCATCACAGAGCTCCTCAAAGTCCGCGCTGATGCTGAGAAACTGATGGTAAGAGACATCACTGACCAGAGGAGGCGATAGCAGGACAGTTTAGTCTGTAACCCACATTAGCTGCCATATCTCAAAATACTAGAATTTTAAAGAATCAAATTAGATATGTGCTTACTTCATAGGGCCTGGTAGAGTGTGTATTTTAGAGAGACAAATAGAACTACTTGTTCTGAAATATCTTCGTCAGTCCAAAACCCAATAGTTTTCTTTTTATTACCTTCAATAAAATCATGTTTCAGACACATTTAGATGGTTATTTATGTTGTAGTACATTATTGCATTTTACACATATTATTATTAGTTGGAAAAAGGGATATAACGATACCAGAAATTTAGTAGTTGACACCAATGGCAGTGAACGTCCACGAATATCGATACCCAATTATGTACCACGCTAAAAGAAAAAACAATAAATCCCATGTGCTTCCATACACGCCCTTTTTATTGAATACATTTGAACATTTCAAAAAAACTAAATGTAACATGTACTTCAGGATAAGTTTAACAAGGAGTGAAAAATGATGGAGGATTTGTATCAACTGATCGCAATAATGTAAACTTTAAAAGGCAAAAGGAAACATTTATTCATGCTAAAGGTTTTAGTATTTCTTCATTCTCAGTGATGTCAAGAATACCAAGTTCAAGCTATACCTATAAAAATATAAAATTGCTTCCTGTTATATAAATTAAATTGATGGGCCTAGGCTAGCTCCATTTTTATTTCTCAGAAACTTGCCAATTTCTGAAATACATTGCACACAAAATAACAATGTAAAACTTTAATTTTGTGTGCCTCTTCAACAAGTCACACAATAATGCTTGAATACATTAGGAGTTTGTGTGTGGGATTAGAAGCGATAGATATAAAAACTTAAAAAACTATTTTTGTAAGTTCAGAATCGTAGAAGATAAAAATCTTGATTGTGTCACGAATCAAGCACGACTGGTCCTGCTGTAAATTATTTAAGACTTTTCATGTCTCATTCAAACTCAACAGGTGAGAATTATAATAATAATAATTAAATCAAATTCCCTTTGGGTCAGCCCTTCTTAGGGGCTGCTCTCTTTAGTGGGACAAAGTAGCTAATGAGAACAGACACTGTCCCATAAAGGTAAGGTCATAGGTTCTACTCCCGCTAGCTTCCCAGTTTAACGTTATGTTGCTTTAGATCACAGTCTTGGTTAAGTTTCCAAATATGTCTCTTATGCTTTCACCGCGGTGCTGCACCGTAGCCGAAAAAAACAAAAAACAGAAGCGGTGATTATGTAGTCGGTGCCCCCTCGTTTGGAAGCTTCGCTGTTGAAAGGATTGTCATCAAAAAGCCGACTGGTCAATTGGGTCATGGCTCTCAGCCGTGTGACAAGAGCCGAGAGTTCAAAAATCCCCATCCAGAATCGAGAAGTTTGTCACTGAATCTGTGAGAAAGAGCCTGTCACAAGCCATTAAACCCCATGAAAGGCCCAGTGCACCGACGACGGGTTCAGGTCCTCGCTGCCTGGTTAATCTGAATTTGCCCGCCTTTGTCCTTGCCCCTTCATGGACAATGAGCTGATTACAAGGCTGAGCAGCTGCAGCGAGGGAGGTAGCGAGGGAAAGGAGAGGGCATGAAGAGGGGGAGCAGACAGACAGCGAGAGGAAGGATGGACGGACACGTGACAGCATGTGTGGCCGAACCCAGACCAGCTCAGTCATACATTATAAAAAAGTATTCAACTGCCAACATTTTTTTTGTGTGTCTTTTAGGAGAAAGGTATTTTTTTTAAGATCTAGGTTTCCATCTTTGTCAGGCAAAAGGCAAACAAGCTCTATGGTGTTCATCCAAAAAAACAGTGTGATGAAACATCGACAACAGTTAACAATTCAATAAAGTACATTAAAAAACAGTTATTCAGAAGCCAGACTTCCAAATATCAAACACATGTCATTTATAAACATTATATCAAATTCATCATCATTCATCATCACATATGTCAGATACATCACCTACATTCAAAAATATTATACAATAAGTTAGAGGGGGAAAAAAAGGTAAGAATAAATGTTAAAGACCAATTTTATATGTAACTTCTGCACACACATAAAGAGTGTCTTTAACAGAAGTGATTGCTCAGTCACAGAACATCTTCACCAGCTCCACCTTCATCACATTAAAAGAAAGAGTTAACTGAAAGTTAACTTTCAAGATATTTCAATATTAAAGTTCTCGTTTTCAACGTGCAACAGTTCCCAGAACAGCTTTCCCTTTCTTGTCAACAAACCTGATGAGAAGACCAGATCTGTCTCTGTCTGTGGCTCTCAGCTCCAAGCCCAGTGATTCCTAATGAAGACCTAAATCTTTAAAAAAATCTGTTCACAATACTGTATTTGTTATATATTGCTCAGTAAACTCCTAAAGCAGCTGGTCACAAATATACTAAAAATATACTTCAGTGTACGTGTTCTTTAAAGTTTTTGGACAACAACGGAGCAGAGGAATAAGACACATGTTATTTGTTGATAGCAATCATGGGTAGAGAATAGAAAGAATAAAGGGAGAGTTCTAAGGCTGTACAGTTTAAACTGAGTTTAAACTCTGTGTTTGTTTTGAAAGGGCCAAGTGACGGACACTAATCGAAGACTACAAGAGGCTGGGAGGGAGGTAAGTCCACGTATTGCGTGTATGAATGAGTGTGCAGGGGTTAAAAAAGGGGTTCTTTATATTGTGTTGTCAGGACATATGCCTGCTTGTCAACAGCAAAGACAGTTCTGCATTAGACGTGACCGTTCTTTAACCCAGCAGTTAACCGAAGTGGCCTCTTTCTCATTGTTTCCCTTCCATTGTGTGTTCCTTCCCTCAGGTGACGGCTCAGACGGAGGAGGTGATCCGCTGTCGGATCCAGCAGAGGAACATGGCCACCACTGTGGAGAAGCTCCACCTCTGTATACCAGGTAGCACGGCTGCTTGTGCATCAATATGATGGTCGCTTTAATTCTTGTGTTTGATGAGGTGATACCTCGGGGGGGCACTGGAGGCCACACATGTGTTCTTGTGCCTAGAATATGACCAGTTCAACACCTTCTTTAATCTTGGCTGTCTTGAGTGAGAACTTTCCCTTACTTGGTGAATAAACCCGCTAGTTTTTATATATAATATATATAATATAATATGTATATATTTAATGCAGAAGTAATACATGTACTCATAGACAGCACTTTTCTAAATAATTCAAGATTAGTTCGAGTTACCTTTTTAGAAGCTGAGAATGAGGGTGTTTGGGGTAGACCTGAGGTCTGCAACTCCAATCCACCGCTAACATGAAATATTTTGTGGTCTGGCCTTGTTTTCTTGAGTTGGACTGAAGACATTTTTTGGTTGAACATTTAAGTTCAGTATGTTTTATTTTCTATACTTAAGTGTCTTTATGCAGAGTAAAAGTGAGCGAAATGCCTAAATCAACAAACTTACTGGTCCTGTTTCCTGTTTTCTCTCTCTTTTGCAGTGCTAGAAATGTACAGCAAACTAAAGGAGCAGCTGGAGTCCAAAAGGTACCGTCTCACAAAGCATTTCATCACAGTGTGATTGATGTATAACCATGATATTGACAACAACTTTCAAGAATTTTGAAAATTCTCAAGGTTCCCAAATTCTGAAAGTGTAGCTTTACCCAGTCTAATAATCTGACTTGCCCTACCAACGAGTGGTGACAGCATCATTCGCCCCCCACCCTGTCCAACACTGATGTACCTAGAGTACCATGTTAGTACACAAGACCATAGTCCAGTGACGTAGCAGGGTGCTATAGTGCTACAGTACTGCTGCTGCAGCAGTTTCTGAAAAAGCCTTTTGTCACCGCTAGTTGGCAGGGAGTGCAGCAAGAGGTTAACAGACTTAAACCTTTCAGCCCATAGAGGCTAGTGCAGCTACGTGTTATCCTTCTTCCTGAAACTACTGTGGACTTATTCTTCGCTTAACAGCAATTTAAAACCTTGTTTTTGCTGACTTCCAGTGGTTTAAAGTCTCACCTTGCGTCACTGATGTAGCGGTGTACTCCAGGGTGAGTCAGTACTCTGTGATCACTATTGGGTGTTGTAACAGAGTTCATGTCTGATCTTGGGCTGTCAAAATTGGCCAAAAAGGATCAAACTATTCAATTATCTATTTTTGTGCATTATCTCAATGACCTTGTGTCGGATACATTATTATTATTAGTAAGTATTGTTTTACAATTTGAATATACAGTTCATTCGAATTTGGATTATACGTTGACATCCTTTTATCTTACAACAGAGGCTTGACACAAAACATGACAAACAAAGACAGTAGTGTATTCCTGCATTTTTTTGATCTTACATCAAGAGGAAGGCAGTCAGCAGCAACAGAACATTTCTCTGTGCAATATGGCCAACATCTTTCTGTTGAAAATTCAACATCAGGGAATCTTTATCGGTCAAATTTTACTATGTTTGAGCACCAAGCATCATGATGTAAACACAGAGTCCCCTCGGAGTCCTGCACTCTTTCCTGCTGTGTGCCCCTCAAGTGCTGCTAGATCCAAGACCACGATGGAGCCAGGTTTCTGTAAAGATTTGGACACAACAGTCATCGACCTCCCGTTGCTGAGTTAGAATTAATTTTCCGGACTTAAGCCAGGAGCAGACTTGGTGGTGGAGTAGCCTCAGGAAAACATGTTTAGAAAAGCATTCAGAAAGTACAAAGAAAAAATCTGATCAAAGGTCGATTGAAGTCCTCTCCTCAAGTCTTAATCAAAGCAGTCATCAGTGAGGCTGGCTGTTCGGAGGCCAAACTTTGAACCACAGAAGGCAGTTAAAGACTGCTTTGCAACCTGGTATTAAGTTACTTCTAGGTAAATGGAAGTGTTTATACATCAATGGACAACACTTTACACATGTTTCTGTTGTCTGTTCTAAAGAAGTGTTCTTACCCAACCAATCTGCAAAATCATACAGTATTCATGACGCAGGTTTCCACTGCTCAGCGGGTTTGATTGAACTTCCTTTTTACCCCATGAACTTCATGTTTGGCCGTATTTACATGCCTATCCGTATAAAGAGGGGTGGGGAGTTCACTCTGGACAGGAAAATAATGACCCTTTCTTGTTCATTACTGTGTACCAAAAGGAAGAGGCCATTCACTGGCAGGACAATTGACCCTCAGTGTGCCCTTGTTCACAACAAGGCCCCCTCACTGCAGCTCTGTCACGGCCCACAGCCAATCCAAGGCAATTAGACCATTGCCGGCCACCTTGTGGGATTTGTGTGTGTGGAGTGTATTTGAAGCACTAATGACATAGCCTGCACACTTACAATAAATTGGAATGTGTTTGTATGCTGCAAATGCACATTATTGTCTGTACTGTATGTGCCAGTGCCCGGGTCACATTCTGTTCAGTGTCCCGCCACTTGCGGCCTTTGTGTCGTCCTTCCTGGTGCTCTGCACTGTGACAAACCTTTTCACCGTACAGCTTATGAGGCCGTCTTCTGTTCGTGTGGATACAACACATTTTTTTTTTACACTCGCTGACCGACCAATTAGATCCCTTCACAGCCTGCCTATCAGCCTAATGATGGGAGCTCAGCACACTGACCTAAGGCTGAACCCTTGTGACGTGAAGGGAAAGATACTGTGCTCACTATGAAAGAGCACAGTATCTTTGTAACACAGGTAGCCCAATGGGCATTAAGAATTAAATATCACACTTGACTGCATACAATGTATTAGACATACATGTATACCTCTGTGATTGTACTGTCAGGCCTCAAAATGTGAGTAGTTGGCCGATCAGTAGGGGATCTAAAGGACAAAGAACTATACCACCATATTTTAATACCTTTATTACCTTCAGTTTTTTTCAGAACATTGTCATGTTCTTGCCTCTCCTCTCCTCTGAATGTATCTCCTAATGCCATGTATGAATGGGGAAAAAGGGATACAACAAGCAGAACTGCTTCAGTGTTCCTATGGGAACCTGATTATTGTTTAATGAAAGAAGGCAACTGTGAACCTACCCTTTAATGGTTCTGATTAAAGGAGCATAGCTGTGACTGCATCTTACCTGAAGCTACACCGTTTGTCTCTGCAGATACTACGCTGCATTGAAAACCATGGAGCAGCTGGAGAAGGTTTTCATTCCCAGGTAGGATTATACAATCAAGGTTTATGAAGCAACACTCCACTAAAATCTTAAAGCACAGATGTTGTTTGTCTTCTGTGGCCTTTGAAGATGGCGCTGAGAAGTTTGTAGCTTGGTTCTCGACAGCTCGGATTCACAGCAGTTAAAGGTGGAGTCTGTGCTTCTGGAAAAGAATTTGAACTCAATGGCCAAACAAATCCATTAACCTTATCCTTTACATCCCAGTTTACACATTTTTATTAGTTCTACTAAGTGAAATATGACGGTGAAGTTAGCAGAAGAACTCAGTTATATAGGGAAAGCCTCTTATGTTGTATTAGTGTATTAGTGTCTGAACCACATACAGTTCTGTGGAAAGAGAGGTTCTTCTTCTGTAGTTTCTCCAACAATGGCGATGTAATGGTGGGTGATCTGCGCCTCTACAGTGCAGTATGACACATAAAAAAACACATAAATGCCGATATCACCAGTTCTCATAGCGGTTGCATAGCCGGTGTTCAGATATGAAAGTGGAAATAAATCAGATTCATGTGTCCACTCCTACTCCTGATCTGTGTCACATGTGAGCAAAGAAATCGGATATTGGCCACATTTGCTTGTAATGTGAACGAGAGCCTGATATTCATCTCAAATGATGCTGAAAGTATTACCAATATGGGCCAGCTGGCAGTAAAGTGGACTCGACTGGGCTGTTTCTGCTTTGTCTCCTGCAGGGTCAGTCAGTACAGGTTCTGTCAGATCATGGCTGAAAACCTGCCAAGACTAAGAGAGGAGATCAAGGAGATCTCCATGTCAGACCTCAAGGACTTCCTGGAGAGCATCAGAAAACACTCCGACAAGGTCGGAGAGACCGCCATGAGACAGGTATGAGAGTTTATGTTTTCAAACAATTTCCACAATAGATATGAAAATATATTTAACAACTCACTGATCTCTCTCTCTGTCTCTGTGTGATCGTGTGTGTGTGTGTGTGTGTGTGTGTGTGTGTGTGTGTGTGTGTGTGTGTGTGTGTGTGTGTGTGTGTGTGTGTGTGTGTGTGTGTGTGTGTGTGTGTGTGTGTGTGTGTGTGTGTGTGTGTGTGTGTGTCTTCAGGCACAGCAGCACAGGACCTTTAACAGTGCAGTAGCCAAGCAGGCCAGCATGGGCCACTACACCAAGCCTGTGTACTCCCTCAACGGACGGACACACACTCACACCCACAACGGCCTGATGATGGATGACGAAGCGGGAGACGAGGAGGAAGCGGATGAAGAGGTTAGGAAAAGGTTTTTTGGTCGGGTGTGACGGAACATGATCATGCAGAAATGACGCTGCTCATCTTTTCACAAACTGGGTTGTATTTAGTTCACATTTTTCTTACGTAATGGCTTTTAAATGTAAATGGTGGAGTTTTTCGGGTGTATAAATGTCATGGCTTTCTCAGTATTTTATAAATAGATACGGTATACAGGTGGAAAAGATTATGTTTTGTAACGTTGCATAATCAAAAGCCCCCTTCATGTATAAAGCTGCTCTGTAAGATAATTGTAAAAGCAGTATATTTATCTTCCATGACATAGGTAATTAATTTGAATACTTTGCATACTTGTTTATATTGGTTGCTGTGGTGAGAATGAGTTTGAAGAAAATTGTAAAGAAATGTCCATTTCCTCATCTGTGTCTGACAGATTCTTACAGCTCAGGACCTGGTGGACTTCTCACCTGTCTACAGGTGTTTACACATTTACACCGTGCTGGTAGGTGTTTCGCTATCTCTTTTACACACATAAACAAACACACTGCCACTGCAACAATTTTTGGAATATACTGTTATCCTTATTCATATCATAAATATAAAGTCCATCTCTGACAGCAAGACAAATTGTGCCCTTTTTGTCATTATCAGTAACTTTTGGAGAGGTTATTGAAGCCTGTTGTATTTCTGTGTGTCTGCAGGGTGATCGAGAAACATTTGAGAACTACTACAGGAAACAGAGGAAGAAACAGGCCCGTCTAGTGCTGCAGCCACAGGCTAACATGGTGAGCAACACGTAAACAGGCTCGGAGAGCATTACAGCCAATGGCTTATGTAGTATCAAGAAACACACATGTAATGCACTTTCAGAGAACCTCACTCAATTCTAATTTCACAGCAAGAATTCCCAAAGGAGTAGCCAAATTGCTAGCCAGTTAAGTGAATAAACAAATAAAATTGCAACAGACAGACCCTTCCAGCTATCTGCTTGGATAATGTTTACAATTCACTCAAGGAACAATACACAGTGATAATGAAAGCCACTACCAGTAGAATTGTAAAAGTTATGTCTTTGTTGCCCCCTAGTGGTGGTAGGGAAAATGCATCTACCCCTGTGCACCTCATTGACTTCTACCAGATTAGCCATAAGTAACGTTCCAGGTTTTCCACCAGAAAAATGGAGGGGATACTAAAGTTGTCGCAGCATAAACTATTCACACGCTGCAGTGCTATGTTTACAGCAATAACCTCACTGCTAACTTAACACATGCACTCATTTAGTTTAAAAACATCTAGAAAATTCCCTTTTTTCAAATAACACTGACCGAAACTCTGCTTGCTATGCTATTTAAATAAGTTGAAAGACAATATAGTCAAATTTCTACACATAGTGGCTCTAAATAAAAGCATAAAGGCAACAACTGGTAGTCAAGTATCAAAGTTAGAGTTAGAGAGTTACTTAAAGTAGTACATATGTATTTACATTGTTAAAAGTTCAAACCTTGTTCTTGTATCATTTGTTGCTGTTTGGCAACCAGCTGCTTGGATGTTAGAACTTTACTGAACACATCAACAATGCAGTACCATGCGATGACAACCACGATGATAAGTGTGTGTGTGTGTGTGTGTGTGTGTGTGTGTGTGTGTGTGTGTGTGTGTGTGTGTGTGTGTGTGTGTGTGTGTGTGTGTGTGTGTGTGTGTGTGTGTGTGTGTGTGTGTGTGTGTATATGTATATATATGATATTTGATGGATTCCTGTACTGTGTGCAAACATTACTTTCTGTGTGTTTGTCCAGCATGAGACAGTGGAAGGCTACAGAAGATACTTCAATCAGATAGTAGGGTAAGATGTTCCTCCCATTTTCACTCCATTGTCACAGTACAGAATTGTATCTTTAAATCTACATTCTGCTGACCTTTAAACTGTGTTTGATTTGTGTGTCGGTCAAGTTTGTGTCAGTCAGTCCTACGGTTGCAAAGGGTTGTAACATTTTGTCATTTTCCAAGGGATCGTAAAGTCAGGAATTTTGGAATTCTTGCAGAGTTTCAATATAAAATGTATACTTTTTAACAGTGAACTTACAGAAAAAACAAAACTATGTCTTATGGCATGTTTTGGTTAAATGTCTGCCCATTTAATTTGATTGTAACCTGCACTACATTCAGCAGCACTTATCCATCACACAAACGGATAACTTGCCAGCATTAAATGGGAATTTGGTAAGATACAACCCTCCGCATGCACGATCCATTCTCCTATCACATGTGCAGACCACAAGAATGCGCTGTCAGTCAGATGCCACCAGTCACACAGGGACTTACTTCACCTGTTTTGCACAGTCTCCATACACAAAATATCTGTGTGCATTTGATTAACTCCCGACAATAATGGAAACAACTGTTAAATCCCCCCTGAAATGGCCCATTGTAGATAGAAAAGCATATTCCAACTATGTAGAGTCAGAGATCGTTTATTCTGATTGATTGTATTTTTTTCCGTGGGGGAGGTCTGGCCGATTAATTGGCTAAACTAAATTATAGACATCATATTGGCCTTTAAAAATCCACAGTCTGTCAACCTAAAACCTGTTAATATACTGTTTATAACTTGTTTGGATCTTCTGCAAGTTTTTGCTAGCTAGCTGTTCTGGGACGTAGTTTGATGGAGCTAATTGAGGATTTTTAATTGATCTATTTCCATTCGGTCTTTGTTGTAGATATTTATTTTATAAGTCAGTTGTTTATTCAAAACTCTTACGTTTTTAACACGGCATATTGTGGGCTCAAATTCACAAAGTACCTTTATTCATTAGTTAACTTGCTAGCTAACTAACTCACACCATGTCACAATTCACATTGTATGTATTTGACAAATAAATAGATTTATTTGGCAAATGAGTGGATTATGTCTGCTTATGATATGATAAAAGGTCAGTTTCTAGCTGCAAAAAACCCTATATTTCCATTTTATTTCAGTTAATTCTCATGAAAAAGTTCCACCTTGAATATTCGCAGAATTTTGCAACCCTAGTCTGTCCTGTTGGTTTTAATGTGAACATAAATTAATGTATTGAGATGTGAGGTTTTTTTCTGTGTGTGTGTCAGGTTCTTTGTTGTTGAGGACCATATCCTCAACGCCACGCGGGGTCTGGTGACCAAAGCTTTCACCGATGAACTGTGGAACATGGCCCTGTCCAAGATCATCGCTGTGCTCCGAACGCATTCTGTAGGCTCTCACACACACGCATGCACATATGCACAATCATGAACACACACACACACACACACACACACACACACACACACACACACACACACACACACACACAAACAACAGGGAGTGGACAGTGGAGGAGAAGGAGACTGTTTAGCGTTAAGAGAGATAATAGAGCCTATTTATACTGGAAGAACCTTCATTCACTGGCTGATACACACACACAACACTGCGGAGGTCAGTGCACCCACAAACACACTAATGATGTCACTCTCAGGAGAAAAGGTCAAAACACACATACGCATGCTGCCAAAGAGGAGGTCATTGGAGCCTTAATGAGAGACCGATTGCAACAATAACAGCAGATTAAGAAGGCATATTCCTGACCGCTGGGCTCCAGTCACTTGTAAATGACCCAGAGGATTATGCTAACAGGCCGGAGAATGGGCCGCCCAGCGTGGGGTGAGACGACTAACAAAGGCCCCTGGTCTCCCCCTGGCCTGCAGCCCCTCTGCTGGGCCATGACACACTGCCAGGGGTCCTGCCCTTCCAACCACTGCATGGGCAAGTCTGTCCATGAGCCAGACCACTTCTAATTTATTATAAAAAAGCCTACATTGTTCTGGTAAAAAAAGAGATCTTCATACTGTTAGTACTCACATATTTCAATAAACAAATCCCTCACAACACAACTGTTACCAGTCCATCAATCGAGCTGAGTTAAAAGAATATTTACACATAGCATGGATCAGAACATCGTACATACAGGCTAATAAAACTGTCCACATTCCTGCCACTGCTGTGATTTGTTGCTGTGTAGTCAAGTCTCCAGCTGGTTGTTGCTGTGTGTATGTGCGTGTCTGAATAAACAAAGAGGCAGGCGGCTGCCGCTTTACGTCAAATCTCAGGCTGTGTTCATTTGCTCAGTTGATTTACACACTCCTGTGTTTGTCAGGATCCCTGTGTCAGCGTTAAGGGACTCCACTGTGCTGCTTCAGGGTCATAAATCACTCGGCACTCACAAAACTGGAGAGACTTTGTTGCTGTTGATTGACCCTTGGCTAAGCCCCTCCCCCTTAGTTACGCTTGCTACGCCTGTCAAGCTGTGTACCAAATCACAACTTTGTTCGCTGATTCACTTTCCACAACATAATAAAGAGTAGTAAATTGAATAAACATCATTTTAATTACACTCTCAGGTGTAGGATTCAACAGCCGTATTTTTTTTAATCAGATGAAGCCTATTTTTAACATGAGAAAGTTTGCTCTGGCAAGTGGGCGATGCTTGGTTATGGCTCGAGTTTATATATTTCTGAAAACATTTGAGGCAAGAAATAGACGATCACAGTCTTGATTCATATATTTGATCAGCAACGCCTAGTTTCACTGCAGCAGTGATTGAGAGCTGCGTTAGAGACTCCTCTGCTCTGATTGGTTGTTTTCCTATGGGCAAGGTGGAATCTTGCAAATGCCATTTGGAGCACCGAAAGGAGGCAGAGGATATCTGTCTGACTCATGTATTTTCTGTCAGTATATAGTGACAGTTGGAGCAAATAATGACAAAAAGTTATTCCTAACAAGGGTAGCGTTAAACAACACAGTGCTTTACAAATCTCATTCACATCTCTTCATAAATGATTACATTGTTATTGTTGCCGATGTTGTCATAGATCTCTTCCCCCCACGTGCACCTTCGGAGTGTTGTTTGCTAATTCTGATGTTTGTTTTTTTCCCCCAGTCATACTGTGACGACCCAGACCTGGTCCTGGAGCTGAAGAATCTCATAGTCATCTTCGCTGACACACTACAGGTTGATTCAAAGCAGTACTTCCTTTGAACATCTTGGGACTCTGAAGGGTGCAGAACAACTGACATTAACACACTTGATCTTGTGTATGTTTGATGTCTGTGTTTGTGTACAAAGGGTTATGGTTTCCCAGTCAACCGGCTGTTTGACCTGCTGTTTGAGGTCAGAGACCAGTACAATGAAACTCTCCTGAAGAAGTGGGCGCTGGTTTTCAGGTGGGCTTTGCCGATTTCTGTGACTGTTTTTCTATTATAACAATAATTCATTTTACAAGAAAAATAATCACATGAAACCAAGCAGGTAGGTAAAGCCTGGTGTTTATCTTGCCTGCTGCACAGCAAAGACATTTGTGTGTCTGAAGTGTTGCTGGAGTTTTTACCCTTTAAGAAATCAGCATTGGCCAATGAAATCTGTGTCGGTTTTCCAAGAATTTTTGAATTATCTCAGTCATCATTACAGGCTGAGGTCATACTGGAAAAATGTATAGCTGTTAGATCAAGTTGAATGAAAGGACCAGGATATAGTCTTTTTTTATTCATAAGCTAGATATCATCATCACCACAAGAGCTCTCCATCTTTGATTGAGCTTACTAACATTACAATGTGTTGTTTAAATCTTAGAAAAATGTTCATCTTATTGGGTGCTGCAGGAGTGACTCCTAAAACCCAGAAATGAGTCTGGATTCTTGCTGGTTCCCTCATCTCGTAGTCAATGGGCTTTTAGTTAGAATCCCTGAAATAAGGTCTGTGGTTAAAACAAGCTTAAGAGATCGTAACATTTTGTTCTTCAACAACAAATATGTCAATAAATATTAGGGCTGTGTATCGGTACTTGATACCTTCAAGGTATCGACAAGTATAACCCAGTACCAAGTAGTATAAAAACCACAAGCAATCTTCAATTGAGTGTGACATGTGATTTGCCCACCACCGCAGCAGCTACAACCCACTCAGCCAGGACTGCCTGCCTGCACACGGCTCAGACCACAGAGATGTCCGAGTTGTCAACTAGCAGCTAACAGTGCTAACAGCGCTAGCAACGCTAACAACAGCAACAGTGATGGCAGACGGGGGATGCCATGGTCAATTGGGAGAATTATATTGCTGAACAAAATATATAAGTATGATAAACGTTTGTTTGCCACAGAGTTTATTTACCGCAATAAGTCCAATATCCAATGGAAAATTCCCCTTGGCTTTTTGTAAAGAGAAGCGGTGAGAAAAACGTCATGCCTGCAGCATTTCAGAGAGTAAATTTACTTTGTTCAAAGATCGGATTGTTTTCTTAAACAGGTGTACAAGTCTTCATAACGATTGTGACCATTTGATATTTTAGGGTACAGAGATGTTAAAATACAACTGCATTATATTTGGATGACATATGATAATAACAACTAAACAAACTGTACCTAAACAGGTAACAGAAAAAGATTCTTAAAACTCTAATAATAATAAGTGTTCACAAATACTAAATATATATATTTTTTTTTCCACAGGGAGATCTTTGAGATGGATAACTACAGTCCCATCCCAGTGGAAACAGAGGAGGAGTACAAACTGGTAGTCAGCCGCTTTCCCTTCCACGATGCTGAGATAGAGAAGGTAACAAGTTCAACTCCCATACACTCACAAACCCATACATCCAAGGCAAGACTTCTAGTTTTGATCACTTAATTGCGCATGCACAGAGACACTAGGCTTTCCGCAGTAGTTGGTTAATGATGTAATACACCATTCTTGCCCAGCTCCCTCCTCCCTTAGTTTGAATAAAAATGAAACGCATTTAGTTAATTTTTGCGGATCGGCGCCCACGTTCATCAAGTTGTAGAATTACAAATTTAATTTGTGAAATACTAAGCTTTAATTATATAATAATAATTATAAAATTAAAGAGTCTGCTCCTTACAGCAGCACAGAGTAGCCTATTTGGCAATATTTATGATTTAAACCGTATGTCAATAGGGCCCCTGATAATGTTAATGAGGCAATCTGTAAACGTTGTCTGATGAAGTTGGCAGCATCTGGAAGCAACACTTCCTTTCAAGCGCTGCACGTTTGGATTCTCTGAGTGCCTCTGCGACACGGCTCTAGATGAGGGTTGAGATTCCACCTGACGCACCAAAGCCCGTTTCAGAAGTGTCCTAGAAGTGGCTCTCTGTTCCACACTTCCAAAATGCCCCCCGCCGAGAGCTCCATCAGAGAGAACAGACACACAGCCATCAAACATTAAAGAACAAAGCACGTCCTCTACAGATATTGAGCCTCTTACCCTCCCTTATCTTCCACAACATTTATATTCATAGAGCCATTACCATGGATGCAAAAGAGTGGGACTTGAAATGTATGATTTAAGGAGTAATTTAATCCAGTTGTTTTGTGTTTGTGTTTGTGTGTGTGTGTGTGTGTGTGTGTGTGTGTGTGTGTGTGTGTGTGTGTGTGTGTGTGTGTGTGTGTGTGTGTGTGTGTGTGTGTGTGTGTGTGTGTGTGTGTGTGTGTGTGTGAGCAGCAGGACTTTCCAAAGAAGCTGCCAATGTCCCAGTCTGTCCCTCAGATCTACACACAGGTCAAAGAGTTAATTTACGCCAGCCTCAAGTTCTCTGAGTCACTACACCGGAGGTTGGTCTCACGGAACACTTGCCATTTTTCACTTTTATTATGTCGAGGTGGACACTAGAACACCTATACAGTTTTAATCCTCCTGGCTGTTTGCCTCTTTGTTGTGCAACACTAGTATATCTGGACTTGCTAGACGTAAAGTTTGTTTGTGTATCCAGTTCTACAGAGATTGACGACATGTTGCGCAAATCTACCAACCTGCTGCTGACAAGAACGCTCAGCAGCTGTCTCCAAAACCTCATCAAGAAACCACATATAGGACTGACTGAGGTAGGAGCAATACTGCTGTTACTAATCATCATCTAGACCAATAAGTAAGTCATTCAGTTGTAACCTTCTTCCTGTAGCTGGTGCAGATCATCATCAACACCACCCACCTGGAGCAGGCCTGCAAGTATCTGGAGGAGTTCATCACAAACATCACCAATGTCTCCCCCGAAACAGTACACACCACAAGACTCTATGGCTTATCCACGTTCAAGGTAAATGTGGATTCTTCATTGTGTTAATCTTACACTTTGTTGAAATGTGTTTCTGCATTTCATTATTTATTTATATTAAACTTATCACCCAAAATGACCCAAAAGCTGCCAAATTCTACATTATATCCATTGTCCTCAGTGCTGGAAAACAGTTCCAAGACCAGCCGGCAACCTCCAGTCCGGAAATCGAAGCCAATGCTCAAGTGCCTTTAACTTGCATTTTCTCTAATGTCCATCAGGGGGCGACTCCTCCGGTCTGGGAGTTGTCTGTGGTTTTCGTCTTACAGTGTTCTCAGTTCATGAAAGTTCATTGTAACATTTTGGTTGACTAAAAATTATTTCTTCAGCGTTCAGTTGTACTTGGCTCCACATTCTCATGTCATTTCTGGTTCCAAAAAAACAATATGGCGACGGCCAAAATGCAGAACTTCATCAATCTTCTCATCAGAATTATAAAGTTGCGTAGGCATTTCATCACATACAACACCACACACAGGGTTCATCAGGCGTATTCCTAACTCGGCCACCGCAGCGGACACTGGAGATATAGTGATTTCAGCGGCATTTCAAAATACGATTTGGTTATTGAAAATTGTGTTTAACGATTTCAAATGGCTTTTCCAACAATGTTTTACCTTATAGATTAAATTGTGTTTTCTTACTTTTCGCCTATAAGTTGTGAGGAATATCCCTTCTGACCACCATATCATATTTCCCGCAGCTAAACTGTACGCCTGGTCTGAAAGTATGCGTGAGGCTTGCACATTCTTCTTTTCTAAATACCAGTTTTAATGTGTGGGGAATAGTGTATGCGTGGTATTTGTGCTTTCGCATAATATATACATCTGTCCCTGGTTTTGACAACTAAAAGAAGAATACATGGGAGAAAACGAAAGACAATACTTCTGGTTCTGTTGCATCATTTTTCAGACAATCGTGAATCTGACAGAGATACAGGAATGCAATGCTGAATAGGTGAAGTGCTTTCTTATTGACTTGTTGCAACAGTTCTAGATCAGCTTTAAATTTAAATTAGTGTGGAAGAAGTGAAAAACAAATCAAGCTTACTCAGCTATCCACATTGGTTAACGGTAGCATAACCGCACATAAAGGTTCTTGGATTTTCTTATTGCTAATTAGTGTCTCTATTCCTCAATGACTAAAGGTACAACTGTATTTAACACTGTTTTTAGTCCTATAAAGACGTTCAAAGGGGCTCATGAAATATATTTTCCCAGGATGCTCGTCACGCTGCGGAGGGAGAGATTTATACCAAACTCAACCAGAAGATTGACGAGTTTATCCAGCTAGCAGACTATGAGTGGGGAATGTCTGAGTCCGACGGCCGTGCCTCTGGATACCTCATGGACCTGATCAACTTCCTGCGTTCTACTTTCCAGGTCTTCACACATCTCCCGGTGAGTCTGATCCACCATCCACTAACCTGTGACCTGTTCAACCCGCCACCTTTTTCCTGGAACTGTGGGACAGTGTTTTCTTGCTTTTTAGACCCATTTTGTCTGCTTTCAAATGGTGTGCTGCAGTTTACACTGTGTTTTTGTTGATAATAGGGATGTGATCATTTCTTTTTTCAATTTTTTGTTGTTTGGCTACATGTTCATCACATCCCTATTAAATGTGTGTACTGTCTGAAAGTGAATTGCGGATTTAAAGTTGAACTGAGCATTTGTTGCGTTGCCGATCAGTACACGTGCATGGTAACTACGCTCTAACTGACTTGTAGACTGCTTTTGCACATACCGACATTATTTCCAGCAAGACACATTTGGTGATATCAAAGTGTGGACGACTTGATCACTAAATGTGTTTTGGCCCGGATAAGCTGAAAAATGCAGTTTGTTCAATTCAGCTTTTAGTGGGCCACTTGCCTGCTCCTTTCCCCTTCTCTCTTTTCATGTCCTGTATAAGTTCTAGCTTATTTTCATTTTTCCAAGAATGTCTCCTGTCCCCTGATCCACACCCCTGGTAATAAACAGTACTGTAACTAATTTGTTTTACTAGCAGTGTTATTCCTTGATTAATTTGACTTATCAAGCATGCGAGATATCTCCAGTTGAATTTACCTCCTCCTGTCCATTTATTGTTGCCACATTTCTTTTCCTGTCCTTTCCCTCTTTCCCATCCCCTCTGCCATTTTTGGTTGGTTTGGGGGTGTCTGCTCAGAATAACAACAATGACCATGCGTCGATGTCGGTGAGTATTCCTGCCTTGCTGCTGCAACACTATGCTGCCATTCTGCGGGCAGAGGGGAGATGAAAAGCATGCTTATGTTTGACTGTGGATGCTCCACTACTCCAGGCTTGTTGGTTCTTCTGGCACCTGTTGTCTTCACATTTGTGTTTTCGCAAAGTAATTATAACTCAAAGCTCCACTTACTCTCTTTTTTCGTAGATATCAACCGCATTTCATGGTCTTTGATTATGTTGTCAGTGTCACACACAAAGTTCCATAATGACCTTCCATGCTCAGGATGAATCTTACCTCAGGGCATCAAGGTCCTTGATAATTATGTACCATTTTCTGTTTGCTTGCATTGGCCCATTTGCGTGTTTTTGTAACTCAATTTTTTTTTGTTACAACTGTTTATAAGGTATAAGAACGTATGGCATCAGGCCAAGGCATTTAACACAAGGGATTCTGGGTAATCTGGTCCCTTTGAGAAGAAGTGTACTGCTGTGCTTCCATTTGATGTCATGGTGCACAAGAATCACTGATTGTCTCTTCAGGGTTGTTTTTACTCAGGGAGATAATTGACTGTGCATTTTCCTTGACATTGAGGACACCACATCATTCCTAGTTTTGAGAGTTTTTGCATGGGTATCTGTGAGAATGGATTGTGTTGAGCTGCTGTTCTGTTCCTCTTAACCACAAAACACTCACTGTTATTTTCAGATCCATTCAAAGTTACTGTTAGCGTTTCAGACACTTGAGGGGAGTTAAGAATTATAGAAATTCCACTTGTTAGAATGTCGATAAAAGTCAAAACATACCTTCTCACAAAAGGAGCAAAATCAAGAAGGAACACCTTAAGTTGTTGAAACGCTTACAATTCTTATTTACTTTGGAGTTGTAAAAATGTTGCTGTGGAGTGTTACATATGTAATATTGTTGATTGAGTTTATGTTGTGCCCTACCTGCATGTGTTGGGTTATCTGTGGGTTTTTTTTGTGTGTGACGTTTCACAAAGAACACGTTTGGAAATGAGTAGCACTGTAAATGGTCTCATACCTTTCAGTGACAGATTGTATGAACCTATGATAATTTGGCTTCAGGGTAATGTAATGTAGGCATGTTTTAGCATATCTACACTACAATGATAGTCCCTGACATGAAAATCTCTTTAGTGAGATGGATGGGTGGGTAAAAACACCCATCCATTTATTATGTTAACTTACCAAACGTACTTTACTTGCGTCATGTACGTAACATACCCAACATGCGTCAAATACCCCACGTACGTAATGCATAACTAACGTAACATACATAACTTGCATCACAAACTTAACGTATGTCATGAACGTAACATACGTCAGGAACGTAACATTGGTAACTTACTTTAGGTACATTCAATTCAATTCAATTCAGTTTATTTTGTATAGCCCAGAATCACAAATTACAAATTTGCCTCAGAGGGCTTTACAATCTGTGCACATGCGACATCCTCTGTCCTTCCCTCACATCGGCACAGGAAAAACTCCCCTAAAAAAACCCCTTTAACAGGGAGAAAAAAGGAAGAAACCTATGGGAGAACGACAGAGGAGGGATCCTTCTCCCAGGATGGACAGAATGCAATAGATGTCATGTGTACAGAATGAGCAGCATAACAGTTCTTGGTTCATGACTTACCTCACGTAAGTAACATGCAGTAACATCACAAACGTAACATGCCTAACTAACGTCACAAGCGTTACATACATAGCTAACATCACGAACGTAACATCCGTAACTTGCGTCACGTACATAACATAATCAACCTACATAACTAACATCACGTAGGAAATTAACTTAACATGTGCACGTAACCCCAAGCTAAAAAAAAGCATTGGACTTTCACGCTGGAGCCTGCTGTTCATGCCCCATGTGAAACCGACTTATTCTAACCTACATAAGTAAGTGGAATTACGTCACGTGCATAACATACTTAACTCGTTACTTAAGTTATGAAAAGAACCAATTTGCACCCTTACTAAAGTTGCCTAAACCTAACCATTGTAGTTTTGTTTTAATTCACAACGTTAACCATGTGTTGAAGTCTATCGACCTACCCTGCATGTTGAAAAATTACATGTTTTTCATATCATGTCATTTTGCATTGCATTGAGCACCAAAAATAAAATCCAATTTACTTCATTGTATTGGCGTTGCGTCAGAATTTTCATCGACAACTTTCTCGACCTGAATTATCTGTATGGGTAGATGCCACTAGGGCCAAGGGAAGACATATTTCTGGGATTTGGGGTAACTGAAACCAGGCGTTATTAAAATCAAAGATGTAAACCGAATCACCCATTCTTTTACTTCACACATGAGTGGTTCCTGCCTCCAGGACAGAGCTCTAACCACTGATGAAGTCATTATGGCCTTCATCAACAACTTTTGTACCACCAAACACCTACATGCCCTGTCTTGTTGCTTTTGTCTATGTTGTACATGCATTGTATCTTGCTTTTATCAATTATACATTGTCATTGGCCATTGCCATTGCAATTTGTATCGACATTATGCAGGATGTCGATACAAATCACTGCTTTATAAGTTTCATGCACCTTTCTGTCTGCACTGATGTAAACGCTAGGATACATTGTGCAGAGAAGGTAGACTGTGTCTGCAGTGAGTGTTGCCTCGCCAGTCTTCAGTCTTGTGCTGCTCTTGCTAAGGCTGAAAGGTCTCTCGGCATGTTTGCAGCGACTCCTTTTTTGGTTTGGTCGTGGTTCAAAACCGACATGTCTTGTTGGCAATCAGCTGTTCACTTTGTCCAAGTATGCCACAGTCTCAGACAACTCTCACTGAAAGATAAGTGGTCTTTACCCCAAATAGTCGTACTTATACTCTGTCGTTCTCATCCCCATCCTAATGTCTCCTACATCTTTCCACCTTTCCCTCTTCCATTGCTTCCTCTCATCCTGTTACCTTCCTCTTCCTACCTCCTTTCCCCTGTCCCTCTTTCTGTAGGGTAAAGTGGCCCAGACAGCTTGTATGTCAGCCTGCAAGCATCTGTCCACATCACTGATGCAGATGCTGCTGGACTCAGAACTCAAACAGATCAGTATGGGGGCCATTCAGCAATTCAACTTAGACGTCATCCAGTGTGAATGTAAGTACAATTATGTGTGATGTTCATTTTTTTATAAAAATATAATTGGTAGAAACCCTGCCAAAGAGTAAAATGTAATAGCCCAGGGGTATGTCATTAACTGTTTCTCCATGTCCATTTTGTTTACATGTGGTCCAGCACTAAGAAGCTGACCCGGAGCCCCAGTTTTTGAAACTAGCTATCTGTACTGTATTATGCTAATGTATTTGATTGTTGTCTGGTGGTATTTCTGTTTCCTCTCAGTGTTTGCCAGTTCAGAGCCGGTCCCTGGCTTTCAGGGAGACACCCTCCAGCTGGCCTTCATCGACCTACGACAGGTAAACCGTCTCACTGAGCTGTACAGAAGTAATCAACAGTCTTAGCCAGCACAAGTTTTGGACAGATTAATTTATACCTGCAAATTTTGTCTGATGGTTATTATTTAATTTATGTGTTGAATTTTGTTGAATAGCATTGGGCTTTTAGATACAAATTGGGCTGCTTTGGTTGACATTTGGTGGGGTTTTGAAAATATTGTGAAAACAATATTACCAGACAAGCTGTGATTTTATGGTCAAAAACGTAGATAGAAAATTCAGTAAAAATTAATTGTGTCCACTAATTATTAGAGAATTAAATATTTGATAGACAAGAGTTGTATTTAATTGTCGGAAGTGATAAGGGAGGGCCTACTTACCTTGACGTCATCATCATCAACACTGGCATGGCAGTTTGTGTATTTGGGATCAGACTGCTTTCGTTTTGGGTTGGGATAGCCTATTCATCTAACATTGGGTAATTTGATGCAGATATGAAGCTTTGAATGCTTCATTCACTGACACAGGAACAGTGTTGTTCCTTGATTTCATTCTCTTCTGTCTCAAAAACCACGAATGTGGTGGTTCACTTTTACACTGTGATCTGTAGGCTTAAGCTTCTATCTTTATCTTTTAACCTGTTTTCACTGCTCAGTTTAACGTCCTGGATTTATCCATCAAACGCCTATTGTAGACCCTTCTGTCTGCTTATCTATGAAATCGCTTTTTCCGTATTCCAAAAACTGGACAATATCCATTCAGAAAGTATTGTTGGTGACAGTGTGGTCTCCATACTGTCACTAACAATAATCATAGTTAAAAAAATGACAAAATGGACCAATAATTTATATTCGTTACAAAGTAATTTCTATGGCTTCAGTCCGTTTCCACCATTTCCCACTTCACTTCTCAGCTGCCCCACATCTCACCTCTCCAACAGTATCGTGTTTCACTGACTGCTTCTTTTCCAGACTCCTGTCTTTGTGTTACCTTTTCAACTTTCACCTGTCCCAAAGTTCACCCGTTTAAAAAAATTCCTATTCCCAAATCCACAACACAAAGCCCCTGCCTCCTTTTTGTTTTGAATACCAGTGGTATGTAAAGTGTTGCCGGGTCTTATTAACTTGTGTCTGTGCTGATCTGCTAATCTGAGCCTGAGGTGGGGGCTTGGCTCTGCATCCAGTCCAGGTCACAGCACTATTCTGAGGACGTTTGTTGAAAACACTGCAGAAAACGTAAAGGGAAAAATGTCCACCTTTTATGTGCATGTCCAAAAGGTGCAAATGGTGCATATAGTCCACGGAAGAAATAAATTCCCCAGTGCATGATATATTGGTAAAGAATCTGCTCATATCAGCGGCGAGTTCGTTACGTTACACAAGCCCTCTTTTAGTCTGTGAAAAAAAAACAAGTAAACTCCCAAAATATTCTTACCTCTAAAAATATGACCGTACACCTTCGGAATTCAAGTTTCTCTTGTACACAGAACAAAGACAGGCTTAATTGCCTTGTTAACTCATTGTAAAACACACTTCATTCAAAATGGATAGAAACAAAACAAAACTCATAGAAAGAGCATTAAATAAGATGCAGCGACAAGGGGATGTGGAAATCTTTTGCCTCTTCTTACTCTAGAGAAGAAATGCTTTGTGTCAAAACACTAGTTTTTGCATTTATTAAAAGCCGTTCTATTTCCTAACATAAAGTTTTAAATACTATTTTAATGGCGTCTAATTTTCATTGCATATAGGCAATACAGGCAAGCATACGTTTAAGCATTTATTAAAAGTAAAGTTTGCTACAGGTGCTACTGTAAATTAATAAACTTGGTTTTCAGAAAGTCTCCTGGAAAATCAATAACTGCTTAGAAAAACAATGCTAGTTAAACTTGCACCCACTGTAATTTCTTTATAAATTGTACCAAAGGTATATACTACTACAAATTATTAGAAAATGACTGACCAAAAAAAGAATTATATATAAAGTGATTTTTTTAGAACTATAAAATATAAAAACTGCACCCACTCGCCTAGACCCCCTTAAAGGCCCTGAACTCGATGTTCTCAGTGGAAGCTACACCCCTACCTGGGCCTGTTTTTAAAAAGAGCTTAGTTTCCTGTGATGCATCTCATTAGACAAGATGTGTCCATGTTCCCTTTTATGCAGGCTGCCTGGTTGACATGTTAATCCTAGCCTGAGGTAAAGGGTTTTGGAGGCATCCACAGGCTGAGGTTACCCAGAGGTCATCCCTTTACTTTCTCTCCATCTCATGGCTTTGGATTTGTAGCTATGACTGCTTTTTAGATCGTTATCCTTGAACTATTTAGAGTGATTGTCAGTGACACACTCGGATGCAAAAAGGCTGGGAAAACAGTTAGTCAACCTAAAAAGATTTGAGTGATGTTAATGCACTGGAGATAGAGAATATTCTACACCTCAGTAATTTAATGCACCATATAACACATGGGAAAAGCCATATTGTCTTTAAGAAATAAAATACATACAATTTGAAAGGTGCTCATTAAGATTAGATAACAGTTTATTTTATTTATTTATTACATTTGTTAAGTTTTTTTATTGATGGCCTATGTAATATAGATGCTGTTTCCGCACTGCAATTTATTTTAACTAAAGGGCCAACACATCGCCAGAGAACTACTTTGTCATGCACCAGTTGTGTTACAACGGGAGAAAATAAGTGCCCAATCAGACCGAGTACACAAATAAAGTGCGCTTTTCTGGACGCTGCTATGTGATGCATGTTGAATTGAATCTTGAATTGAAAAATAAAATCGACAGGGAATTTGATAATTATCATGATTTATTAAAATACAAAACATACAATAATATGCTCTCGCCAAAGCCAACAGACTCCAGTCAGATGACATGCAGTCATTTTACCTCTCTGATCATTTAAACACACTCAAACTCGACAGAAAAAAAATAAAACTCTTCAAAACTTTCTTGGTTAGTCTTTTTAACTGTTCCCAACATCCCCAACTCTGTTTTTTGTGAAAACAAATCCTTAATTCACTGAGATAGGTGTGAAAGCAAAGCCAGTCTCCATTGACAGAAACTGTTATTTAACCTTGCTGGTCATTGTAACACCAAACCGTCTTTGTTAGTCTTTCCATGGTTCAAACCATCACCAACTCTGATTTGAGACTTTGAAAGAGTAGATATAAACAGATATAAAAAAAGAATTAACCACTTTAATATTTTCACTGTTTACAAAACCTGTTTTTGTGCACATTGTAGACATTGAACATGACAAATCAAAAAAAACTGCGTGTGGGCATTAATGTGGGAAATGGGTTTTTTAAGTGCACACAAACACACACACATACCAAACAATACAAGTCAATGAGACAAAAGCATCTAACGAGGGGACATCCAAAGTGAAGCTTCACAAGTGCATGAAGGGAAGGAAAGCAGAGAGGCATTTCTAGAGTTTCAGAGGACCCTGACTTATATTTCCGGTGTAAAGGGGAAACCAAGGAATTTCACAGCAAGCCATGAACTAATGTCACAGGGACGAAAATCTCAAACACACACACACGTCCTTCTATTTATCTTCCGCTCAGGCTCTTTTTGTTAATCATAAACTTAAATTCACACCAACCTAACAATGGACATAAGCTGGATGTTGGAGTTATTTTGTCAACATTGCTTGTGTTGTGTTTTTTTCCAGGACTGTACAAGTTGACCTTCCGCAGTGACAATTGACTACCACCCACACACAAACACTCGGCCTTTCTCTCTCTATCTCCCTCATACCAAAATCTGAATATTTCCCAGAAGTGTTTACTATTTGACTCTTATGATAACATGACTCAGCTCGCCCAGCACAATCCTACTAGATCACACTGATTGTTGTTGTCTTCACTGCATTCGGGGTCATCTGTCAGACGTATGTGACAGAGTGGATTGGTGTGTGAATGAGATTCACCCGGGCGGGGTTAGATATTGAGAAGTGGTTCTAAAGTGGAAAAAGGTTATTTGCGGGTAATTAGCCTCCACAGGCTGCATTTTAACAAACATAGATGATTTAATGCACACTGCAAGCAAAACATGTGCACAGAATTACTTTTTGTCCAGTGTTAATATTGATCTGGCTGCAGTTTGAATCCAAAATTACTTTTTGAAAATTATTATCATTATTATTAGTATCCTTGTTATCATCATCACTTAGGATGATCATTAAAGCATTGTGGACAGAACTTGTCTGAAGCATATTAGCTCACATGTTAGCAGCACTATAGCATGTTAAATGAACTACTAAAGGAAAAGTGACATCAGCTGTGAAATAATGTCCCATGATTATTAAGAATCACCATATACTGTAGGTGTGCGAGCCAGAATGCTCCTGTCAGAACCTTTTAACTCACGCACATACTCAAACTTACGACATAGAGAATCGAATGTACATGGTAGGATAACCGTCAATTTGATATTGGTATACTGTTATAACCCCTAGTCCTTGGTTAGAGATGGCTATGAATATATATACTCATTCACTTTAGCTTGTGGATGCGTTATCAAAACATTTTGACAACACTTGCTTTGCGAAGGCATAAACAAGGGTATTGAGCACTGCACCTTCTGGGAGAAAGGCTGGTCTGCTGTTCTGAAATTAACCAAATAATAAGAACATTTTAATTAAATTCCATCTTGTGCGCACAAATTGATAAATTTTGGCTTTAATTTACTTATTTATTTTCTCATTGGCCATATAATCAAGATTATCTAAACCGCTTTATTTGGAGGTGAAAGTGAGTGTTGGAGCCCTTCCAGCTGGTGGATAGTATCATCACTGTACCACAGGTATATCGGTATATAGGCATATCCCAGCCAGTAAATAAGAAATGTCAGTGAAGGTACGCCAAAGACACAATTAAGGTCATTGGGATCTGTATCCATCACATAGTTTCATCCACCAGAAACCCCTGACAAGTTCATTTTTTTCACTGTGAAATGTCTTTTTTCTATTCACCTCATAGTCACAAATCTTCACAAACCAAATTTAAGGGATCGTAAACGCCAATGTTTTTAAAATGTCAATGGTTAATGTAAAAAAATTGATATTGGATGGTGGTTTGATAAATTTGTGTCTGTATCCATTTCAAACATCCAGGATGCGTCTTGCGCTAGCGATTGCACCTGAAATACTTCACTGCACAAGAAAACAGTGTGTGTGTGCCCACAACTCCGTTATCAGAACTGCTAGAACCAAGTTTTAACCAACTATAGTTCTTTAAAGAATCATGGTACCAAATCAGTCAGATCCTGTTAGTTGTTGTGAAGTGTTGGAGAGTGAGATGGCTGCTCGCGGCTCATCACTTGGCTCCAGGTAAGAAGAATGGCATTGTTGCTAAGCCTCTCTCTCTCTCTCTCTGTGTGTCGGAGTCTCTCACTCAGCTGAATAATGCCATTATCACTAAGCTGTTCTTTCACTGCTCATTCAACATGACCCAAACACCCAGCTGTTTCACCCTATGACATTAGCATACACTGTGTGTGTGGGTGGGGTGGGGGGTCAGCTCCATCAGGTTAACCCGGGGTCATGGGGGGGTCATTTTGAATGTTCCTGTTCACACTTAACGCTCATCATGTTAAGCAGCAGAACCCCTCCTCTCCCTCCTCCCTTCCTCTCTTACTCTTCTGTTTTTCTCTCTACGTCTCAGAGTGACCCAAGATAAACCAGTGTTTACCGTCTTCACATTATCTGACCCTGCTTCTAACCCGGCTCCAACGCAGCCTTCACTCTGCTTGGTTATGATGCAAAAAGGCCGTTACCCTAATAACTATGGGGACATTGCATCTTCTGCAAGAGGACTGTTACCGTAACTGAGACCTCTGTCCTCTCAGCTGTCCATTCTGTTCTTCTCAATCAAAGATAACATGTAAAGTCCATGTAAAGGTGACAGCTGTGTATTGCAAATAGATTTACAGAACGCAGCCCTCTGTCAAGACTAAAATGTTTTTTTTTTCCCTCTTTACCAAAACTGCCTCCAGAGTGCACAAATCTTACAACGCATGCTTGGCGTTTTCCCTGTGTGTGAGGAAAACTTCTCTTTCTCAAAAGCCCAGTGAGGGTCGGGGGCTGTGTGCCGGTACAGTTAAAAAGTTCCTTTTCAAAATAAAGCCAATTACACAGCACAGCTGTTGTCGTTGACCTCCATTTAAGTTATTTTATCAAAAGACGTCATAACCACAAAATACCCTATTCGGTTTCGCTTTGTGTTGCGCTCCTCCCCTCTCCTGACTGCGTGCACCTCTGTCGATTGGCAACTGAAGAGAGAGGAGATTTATCAGTGCTTAGGTGTTTCATTATAGACAGAGGTACTAAAACCACTATGAAATGCTAGCATTATAATAATAACTTAATTTATATAGCTCTTCAAAAGCAAGTAGAAAAAACACTTCACAAAGACTACTAAGGATTAGTATTCTAATAGAGCAGGGGCGTACTAAAGAATTACTCTGGTATTTTTCAACTTGGATCCTATTTTTCAATGTTTTTGTGCCCGAGTAAGGAATGGGGATAACATTTTTTGGAAATTTAAACCGGTAAATGGTCTGCAATGCATTCACTCTCAGCAGCTCCTCACCGTCAATGTGAGTCCACTAAAAGTGCTTGTTCTGTACTCCGACTCAACAAACTCCCAGTCACCTTCCACCAGTGTCTTCCGTCAACAAGTCACCTCCCATGGATTTCAGAAGGACACTAGAAGCATGACAATCTGAGCCCGTCAGTGTCAGCTTCCTTTTTCGGCACCAAGTTTGCATTAACGCAGCATCTAACAAGCTGGAATTGATTAGTTGCTTGAGCAAAGCTCTTCTTCAAACTTCATAATAGAAATAGAAGATTAGTGTAGGGTTGGCAGACTGACAAATAACAGTTCAAACCTCTTCTGTTGTAGATCTGAGTGGAGTATATCTCTGTGTGTTCTCTAGCTCCTGGATCTGTTCATGGTGTGGGACTGGTCAACTTACCTGGCAGACTACGGCCAACCAACCTCCAAATACCTGAGAGTGAACCCAGCCACCGCCCTGGCTCTACTGGAGAAGTGAGTGCATCTGATATTCAATTCAATTCAATTCAGTTTATTTTGTATAGCCCAAAATCACAAATTACAAATTTGCCTCAGAGGGCTTTACAATCTGTACACATGCGACATCCTCTGTCCCGGAACCCTCACATCGGAATAGGAAAAACCTATGGGAGAGCGACAGAGGAGGGATCCTTCTCCCAGGATGGACAGAATGCAATAGATGTCATGTGTACAGAATGAACAACATAACAGAGTTACAACACATTCAATGTATATGATATAAATTATTCATATAATCACAGTAGTAAGCAGAGTAACAAAGGAAAAAATTAAGAATACTTATAAAAGCAGCAATAACTATAGTAGAATTAAAATAATGATATAGGGAATAGTATTAGTAATGTAACTAATAATAATAATCGAAATAGCAGTGGGTGTCAGCCGGGTCACAACATTGCCATCCAAATGGGCAAAGTTTTGTTCGGTTAACCTTTGTATGGTATTTCATGGATTAGAGTATGACACGTCACACTGTAACACGTGCAGGTTGGATGACTTTATGTAACGCCACTTTCTTGTTAATATTGAACAATTTTAAATTGGTTAGCACGTTTGGTTCAGTTGCTATAGTTAATGTGCTTGATTGCTTGTTGTGCCTGCTAAGCTTTAAGGCTTGCGATTAACTCAAGCTTTGGTGTTTGGCGTCGTTGAGCAAGTTGGATAAAAGAATGGGAAGCTGGGGTTGACCAATATATGGGAGCCCAAAACAGCAGCTAAATACTGGCTGACAGTACAGTTTTACTTTTCAAGCATTATATCTTTAAACGCGGTGCTGTATTGTTATGGTAAATTAATGACGGCAGATCATTGATATTACCAGTTAAGAAGCAAAAGTGTGCTGGGATAAACTGATAAGAGTTACTGGCAGTAAGTCCCTGTTTTCATTTTAAAACGCATATCTTTTGCTTCGTTTACACTGAGCATCCACACTATCCTGGAGTTTTCGGGCACCGAAAACGGAGGAGTTTGAAAAGGCTCCTGAGGCTGGATGAGTTTGAAAACGCGAGTTTACCTCATAGTATGGGCAGGCGGAAACGAAGAAGTTTGGAAATGATGAAGTTTGGAAATGATGACGTAGGCACCCGCGTTCGCTATTTGATTGGGTCTTAGGAGTTACGACGTATCGTTCCCTCAGTCATCATGCCCTTACCACGTGACCCTTTCCGGAAGAGAACAACAGCCTTGATTACCGATCGACTACCAGGTAATTCAACATGGATATCAGATTACATTACAGGCGTTGCTGACCTTGTTGTCTTCACTAGCAGCTGTTGCGCAGTTAAATTCTGCATTTAATAATTCTACTACTGCCGACATGAGGAGGAAGCAGCTTTTATTGGAGCTATTAGCAAGCGGCGTGTCCAGCGGTGTTATCAGCACTACGGAGCGGACGTCTGAAGTCACGGTTTGAGGCTTTCAGGAGCACACTGGACACAAAACGGAGGACTTCCCTTTTCACATTAATTCTTATTTTGTTCTGCACAACTATTGTGAAGTTCACAAATAACTGATAAGGAACAAAAGCATAAATGGTCTCCAGTACGACAGAGACTTCAGCCACCGGCACAGCTACGAGTGTAAAAACAGACAACAAAACCGAGGAAATTTGTTTAATATTTTTTCATTTCAAAGTAAATTTGATATGTTTGTGAGAGAGATAGAACAAGACCTGAGGCGTTGTAACTAAGTTTGAAAAATAAATCTTCTAAAACTTTCCACGAAATTTGTCTGTTTGAGTTTATAGAGGCAGATCTTAAGTATCAAGCACAACTTTTTAATATTTAAGAGTAGTATAATACTCTGTCATGCTATCTGTAAATAAGCAACCAACAGTAGGTACTACTGTTTACATCGGCACCCGCATGCTCTGTGTACGTGAATAGTCAGGTGATATTCGTTTTCAGGCAAGCTAGTCTGGATGCAAATCATTTAGAAAACGATGCTAAAAACGCTTGTGTGGACGGAGATCGCTTTTGTTTTAAAACCCCAGTTTAAAATGAAAATGTATAAGTGCGGATGTAGCCTTAATAATCCGAGCAAGCATGTTAGAGAATATTTTAAAGATAAATTACGTGTCTTTTATATCAGACTTCTACAGAGAGGAACATGTTGGGTGTGTGGCGCGATCCCTGTCTGTCATATCAGCTAGATCTCCAATGAAAATGTCCTGGAAAAGTCCAGGACTTTGGAAAATAGTTTTTATATTTTTTAAATTGAAGATATGCTCAAAAACAGGTGGCTGGAAATGCATTAATTAATACACAAAGAGCTTCACTGGAGCATATGTTTATACAGATGTTCTGTCGTGGGGGGGGTTATTGCATCATTCACTTCAGACACTAATAAGGAAAGACTTGGGGATAGTTTCCAAGGCTGCTTTTGTTTCAAGAGCTAGTATACACTCATCCTGCAGGTTGATGTTTGACTCGAGCAAAGGAACCGTCAGACATTTTATCTTGAAAGAATTCTAGCTTCGCTTTGCGTGTCGAGATGGTTGCCCTAAAGACAGAAGAGAGGGATTTTCTGAGGCTAGCTTTGGTCGCAGTGTTGTGTTTGCTGCGTTAGCTACCCTGGTATCGGGTTTGACCGTGCTTTTGTTTTTGCTTTGTTTGGTCGGCCTATCGCGATATTTCCGCGTTGCTCAAAATGACTCTATCGTCCACTTGGTTACGGGGGTTTTGAAAGTTATAAAAAAAAAAAAAAAAAAAGAATGAACATTGATCCACTGTCTTTCACATTAACAGCTCTTCATTACAATACTTATCCCCTAGCTATGAATTTGTCTGCTTTCCTCCTTCTTGTGTTTCGGTTTAATCCTTGACCTGTTCCTCTAAATCTCCTTCTCTCTGCTGTTTTTCTGCTGCTGCTGCTCAGAGTCTACAGGGGGTAGGTGCAGCTTCCTCACTGCTTTGTGTTGCTCTTCTCCATGCATGCTCTCATAATCTGAACATGGTTCTACCTCCTCTATAGTACAGAGCTGGTCTCCTCTGTGACTCGGCCCAATAGTGACTTAAGGTGTAATATTTTTGACACAATGAACAACACCTGGATTTTTTGTTATGTCGTGCGCACATAATTGGGTTGTGTGCACATAATTGGGTTGATAAATTGGTTGAGCCCAGATCTCAGTAGTAAGGCAAGGAAGAAAAATACTTAAGGAAGAAAAATCACACACTGTCAGAAAATAGATAGGAATGAAATTGGAGAGTTAAATGTATGTAAGTGCTATTGAAGGGGAGATTAGAAGTTTCTGAAATGGTATGTTTAAATATGTGAATGAGGCATTATCTAAAGCTAACTTTTGATAAATTTAGGAATTAGAATTTTTAATAATCTGCATACACAAAGAGACGGAGTAATAAAATATAAACCTAAATGGGTATTTTGGATGTTTCCTCCACTAATGTGAAAGAAAACTGCCCAAGCTGTTAATCATTATTGTGTTATATGATGCTGAATGGTGTTGTACAATAGTGCTTTCTGCAGCATTTTATTGATAATAATAGGCCACCAATATCACCTGCTCAGGGTCTTTTAATCACCAAACACAGCATTAATGTCTCTACGTCTTGACCTATATCTATATATTTCATCACCTTCAGTTGGCCCCTGTGTTTTATTCTCATCAGATTAAAGCTGAACAAATAAATTCATGTAATGTAGCTACAGTCTGATTCTACTACTTTATCATAGTCTGGTTAATAATTAATTTATGGACAATACTGAATAAAATGTTACTCTGTTAACTTAGTGACACTTTTCCCCGCTCTGACAGTTGTTTCAAGATAAATGTGCATAGTCCACATATTGTTTACGTGCATTAATATCTTAACGTCCACTGGATTAAAACGGACGCCCTGTCTGGGAGCCCCACTGATGATGGACTCAGAGTTGACTGAACAAACTTGGTCTTCTCCATAGTTTGTTGTACCTGCTCTCTGAAACAGGGCCCAGAGTTCGTTTTAAACAAAATATTTCCCAAAAATTGTAATACAAAACATAATTGTCTTAATATGAGCAAACAACTTGGGAAGTTTCATGGTGATATCTGTGATTTACAATATTTTACCTATTCACCTATAGTGTCAAATAGCCTGATTTATACAACATTTTATAGCTGATTACAGTATTTCCTGATTTATGGAAAGATAAAGTGAGATATCAACAATTCCCTCGCTAAAAACTTTTTACTCTAATATGTCAACAAAATGAAACAAGAATTTTGAACCTGGCTTTATCCAGTGTTCACATTTCTGTTGTGGAAATGTACGTGAATTAGCACATATTTAATAAGAGAGTGCCTCATTTGCATATTTAAACATACATTTTCTGAATATTTGGAGTACAAATAAGATATTGTCTTAATATAAGTAATCAACTGGGAAAGTTTCATCTGTTGGTTAAAGTAAGTCTGCAGAAAGAAAAGTCTTTCATCTTCACCAATTGAGAAATTGTTAGTTTATCCTGCCAATCCAGATTGAGTTATGATAGCAGCTGTTGAGTGAGTACACCGCTTAGAGAATACATTTGTCTGACCTGTCTCTAATACACTCTGTCTCTCTCTCTGTCCAGGATGAAGGACACCAGTAAGAAGAACAACATCTTCTCTCAGTTCAGGAAGAACGACAGAGACAAACAGAAACTGATAGAGACTGTGGTCAAACAGCTGAGGAGCCTGGTCAACGGAATGTCCTCCTAAACACACACAAACACACACACACACACACACACACACACACACACACACACACACACACACACACACACACACACACACACACACACTCACACACAGAAGAGATTGTGCGTCACATGCACACACTGGACTGCCAAGATGCTCACAGTGGAAGGAGATGTTCGCACATGTAATGAAGTGATAACACACAACATGACAGTGACACTAGGAGAATTTAAACACACACACATATGGTAACAAAAAAGGGACAGATAGGCCGCTTACACACACACACACACACACACACACACACACACACACACACACACACACACACACACACACACACACACACACATCATCACGTGAAGGCACAGCAATACACTCACTGTACAGGGCATGCAGGGAACACACTGAATACTCAATGTAAATAACACATACATACTAAACACTTTACTGGACTCTTCACAGGAACAGTAATATGTTTAGAAAGTATTTTTAATGGCTATGATAAGACATGTTATTATGTTTGTACATTGGTGAGAGTGTAACGATTGTATCTTCAGAGGGAGAGAACGCTACAGCAGAGGAAGTGATGCTCATAAGTACTGGGACAATGAGGTCAAAGGTTGTAGCAGGGACCCTGATGAAGCTACTTTAAAGCTAACGCTTGATGTAACGCCCGGCTATATCCTTCCATCAGAAAAACAGAGAGAAAACAGAAGAAGGTATTAATTAAATTGGTACATTTATGGAATACCTAAAAATAGGTAAATCTAACACAAAATAAATTCTAATTAGCTTAAATCAGGTCAGAGAGTATTACATAACATCATGGCGTTTTTGGAAAATTGCATGCCATCAGTCAGGTGTCCATTATTCTTCACATCATAAATTTGAGCAATATCTGATCAAATATGTGTAGTTACATTTCCCCTCAGTGTATGGCTGCATCTTGAATGTACAATTATTTAAAAGTATTTTTTTAATTGTAGTAAAAGAGCATTGTACAAAAAGACAAATTATACGTTTTGGTTTTTAAAAAACGCTAAAAAATAATACAAATTTTGCTTTATTCTTTTTATGTGTTTAATAATTGATTAATCAAAGTAATAATACATTCATCGATTATCAAAGTAGTTGTTGGTCAGCCCAGTTCAACTCATTGTCCCAATACTTCAACTGTTGTTACTGTGTATTGTGTGTGTGTGCTGAAACAAAGTGATACTGAGCTCATAGGTGGATGGAGGAACGGATTAATGGATGATGACGTTTCAAAAGACTGATGTTCATGAAAAAAAAAAAAGAGAAGCTGTGCTGAACTCCTTGGTGGCTTTGCTTGCTGTTTGTCTCCTTTTCTGCCTCACATTGAGCATTTAAACCAAGCCCCTGAGACAGAGCCTCACAGTGACCCAGCATGGAGGATCTCAGTTAGGGGGGGTGAGTCTTTGACACCAAGATTTTAGTTTGAATAGTCACATGTTCTCTGCACATGAGTGTCAAAAACAAGGGTGGAGATCTGAAAAGTGTCTTTTTAAATTATTTGGACCATCTTGGACAACACAACACAGCAATCTGCCAAATAATACAATCTTTTACAACATCGCACATATTCATGCAGACACACAGGCCTGACCAGTGCAGGTTGTTGTACTGGATTGTATTGACTGCATTGGTGGACTTATCTTGGTTTTGGTCAGCAAAGGCTCCAAGGAGCTGATGAGGATTTTGGTATGGTGTCGTAGTGACCTCTGCATGAGGCAATCTTAATGGAGGGTTTGCATGTGATGTCACCATATGAGAAATTTACCAGTCACAGAAACTGATCTAGTGCTAACATGCTATCTGTATCTGGCTATGTATGGTGTAAACGCAAGCAAAACATGATGCCAGGGGAAAGTGATTGTAGTTTCATTCTAGTACAATCTCAGCCAGGTGCAAATGACAGCTTGAGGGTTTTGGAAAAGATAGAAAAATCTGAAATCAGACAGGTTAGACGAGCTAGCCCTACTGCTAATAAGCTTCTCCAGTGGCTCTAAAGACCTTATTAAACTCAAATGATATTCCTTTCGTCCTCGCAACATCATTTCTTTCATGTCCACAATGTAAGAGCTCACAATTTATGCTTGAGTCCTACGTAGACACCAAGTGTAGTGTATATTAAGCCGCATCCGCTGCCTGAGTGTTCATCTGACCTTTAGGTAACTACAGTTAATGCTCACATGGTTTTCTTCATATTACATTCAAGATGTGCACAGGCCAATAACGTCCTGCTGCAGAGCTCCAAGCCCAGGCATCTGCCAGTGAATTTGTTAATGTTAGCTAACGTTAGCTATGCTAATGGAGTTAACATACTAACATTAACGTTAGCGCAAAGGGGAAAAAAATTCAAAAAGCTCAACTTAATCATTTCAGCTAACGTGCTAAGAATATTAGCTACATAGCTAGCTAACGTTAGCAAACTCATTAGATTAGTACGCGTACGCTCACGGCTATGCCAACATCCAGATACAGATCACGTGTTATTGGGGTCAAATCTTCCAGGCAAATTTTCAACATCCACAGACCAACTGACTCGTCGCGCACGTCCACGTTACATCTGATGACCATCACTTGTACAATACTTTTACAGACGATGTTTCTTTTCCATCTTCATGCCAACGGTGACATCAGTGCATGCCCTCTTCCTCCCTCTGTAAATCCTGTCGGTTGTATGGTAAGGACATTATTTATGTAACATTGACTGCAGTTTCGTCTTACAACCTTCTCAAACTACTTGATTCATGCTAACAAGAAAACAAGGCCACATGGGAAATTGTGTTATTGGTGATTATATATATATATTTAACAGTTCAATAAATTGCATTCTAAATTCTTTTTTTTGTTCCTCAGGGTGAAATGAAGCTTTAGAATCTTATAACCCATGTATATTCACAAAGCACAGCAATAATGAATTGGCGGCTTTACAGCCTTGTGGGCGGGTTGATGCTTATCTAAAACCTGCACATGACAAAAATTTATGACAAACATTTTGTAATGAGACAGTTTCTATTCTGTTTATGTTTTGGGTCTGTGCTCCTTTTCCAACAGGCAGTTTTGCACTGAAACTTGATTTTTGTTTTTGTTGTTGGCTTTTTTAAAGTTGCTTGTAAATGCCAATGTATATACTGCATATTTTGTAAAGAAAATATTGCAGCTGTCTGTCTGCGACAAACAGAACTGGAGGTTGACACTGTGATATGCACCTCCATCAACAAATATGTAATTAGTAAGAGTATGCATTTGTTGCTTACTTGGTGAACACAGTTGAGTACAGTGTGAGGAGTTCAATGATTTTTGTTGGTACCTTCTCTCCACTCATGTGCATGGTTAAGATATAAAAAATGCCATAGTATGTTCTAGCATAGACCCTGTGTAATATTCCAATAGTGCTCCAAAGTAGTTCAACTAAATGCTCATAAATGTTATCCAAATAAAGAACGGTTCCAAATTCAGCTTTAGTCAAAGGGTTTCTCTGCAGACACCCTACCGCCTGGGGTTCATCTCATGGGTGTATACTGGTGTTCCTAGTTTGGAGGTGTGTACAGAGCTGTGCATTCATGTCCAATTTACCATAAATCCTCAAATGAAAATCCAGCAAACAATGAACAAGTCTTAAATAATAGCTGGGCCAGGCCGTACAAATAGGAGCCAGTGAAAAAACATTGAGGATATTGAAATGCCTCACATAGTATGATACACATTTCGACATCGCTAACTCCATCAGTAAAGCAACGGTCATGTTGTAATCACCACTCTCTCTTTTTACCACAAATACTGTTTTCTTTCAGTGCTTGTGTCCAGTTCTTTCCAGAGGACATATAATGAAAAACTCTTGCAGTATTACATTTGGGTAAACAAAAAAAAATGTTGTCGATTAACATTTTACTGATGCATTAACACTAAGCAATTGACATGTTAATAGAAAATGTAATCAATTTCCTTCAAAACGTATTTGCTGTTGCTAATTAGTTGTATATAAATGTCACAGGGTTGTAAAACATGGGACAATATACTTCAGAAATTCTGAATAAAGGCCTGGCTCTCTGCATTTGAAGTAAATGTTTGACAATTAAATTTATTTTTATTAATATATAATGTGCCACATAATGTGAGACAACACAAGAAAACGTGTGAATGCGCTCACAAAACTCCAAATGAATCAAACTGTGGTCTTCTGATTTGGCAGCATTCCAACATTTTCCTGGTATAATGGTACTGCTTGTATGCCAATGTTTATTTCAATTGGATTTAATTGCAAATTTCACCGCTGCGGGACTAATAAAGGATTATCTTATCTTATCTTAAAAACAGTGAGGTAGTTTTTCTTGCCGACCACAGAGGTGGAGAGAGGGTACATTTTGATATCCAAAGGAATCTTTGCTTTACTTTTGTCCTTGTTCTCAGTGAGACACCATGACTGAGATGGTGTTTTCCTAAATTTGTTGTTTTTATTTTGTGTGCTGTAATAAAAGTTTATTCAACAATGTCTGCTTGTTTTAAAGCAACGATGAGCCTTCTGTTTGACTTTCCAGCAGCTTTATCTCTAACAAAATGTAGCCAAGCATCAACATCTGGGTCTGAAAAGTGAAGCTAACAAGAAAGTTTCTTAAAGCTGCATTCTCTCTAATGTCCATCAGTGGGCGACTCCTCTGGTTGTATAGAAGTCTATGAGAAAATGACTCTACTTCTCTCTTTATTTATTCCCTCAGTAAACATGAGTTTATGGTCTCAATCTCTAGTTTCAAGTCTTCTTCAGTACAACATGATGTTTATTTAGTATGCTTTAAAGCATGCTTAATGTGATTGACAGGTCGCTACCACGGCATTGTCCGGTCTGTGAGTTTTCCATGTTTCTGTCTTAGAACTTTAACCCTTTCACAGTGTGTTTCACTTCATGAAAGTTCGTGTAATTTTTGTCCCCTAAAAATGTGTTCTTCAGCGTGTAGTTGTATTTAGCTCCACCCTCTCATGTCACTTCTGGTTCCAAAAAAGCCAACATGGCAACGGCTAAAATTGCCTAAATTGAGGCTTCAAAACTCCAGTCCACAAACCAATGGGTGACATCATCTTGGCTACATCAACTTCTTATATACAGTGTTGAGGTTTATGGTAAATGGTTTGGCTCGTTTTGTTTCCAGAGACAAACCCAACTTGGGTTGAGCCAAATATGAGCTATACAACCAGGGGCCGACCTGTTGAAAATGTTTTTTTATATATATATATATATATATATATATATATATATATATGTGAACTGAAATTTTAAAACCACTGAGTGAAACAAATGCGCAGAGACTGAGCCTCATCTTGAACTGAACCACCGGTCTCAAACTAGATATGGGCGCTCTACCCCTCCCTCCGTCTCGCTCTCACCCTCACACAAAGACAGAAGCGTCACTTGTTCTGTGAAGGTTTTTCTTGTCATCTTGTCTCTCACCCTCGGCGCCTCGCTGTGTCCCACCACACACACGCTAACTGGGAAACAGCAAGTGAACTTTGGCCTGGGTCAGCGCTTGAATGCGAGGATCCCTGTCGCCGCAGATGTAATGAGGCGAGAGACATTTGGAGAGCTCTATTATCACTGGACAGCAAACACCCTGCCAACACACACACACACACACACACACACATAAACACACATACACACACACACACACAGAGAAATGTGTTTGTTTTCTCCAGAGGGTTACTGTTACTACACTCTCAGATGTACTGTCTTGTTACATTCTACCCCTGTATTCTTGAACATTGTCACATTCTTTTACATACGCTTCCTCCGTATCTCTTCATCTACAGTGGAGGTGGATTTGCCCCTCACACCCTTGACTAACCACAAAGGCTCAGAGGGATGCATCTTTGGTCCAACTGTAAGGTCGAAGAGTAAAAGTATATAATCAACTTTGTAAAGTAAGGAATTAAGTTATATCTGTGCTGATATTTAGGAGAACTTCAGAGAAGTCCATGGACGGATTATGAGAAATTTGGCCACTAGCACAGACATGTGAAGGGCCCCAACCCTCCTACATAAGAACAAGAGTCACAGATTCAAAGAGACATCTTTCTGTTCTCTTTGTTGCGTGTCTTCTTAGATGTTTTGCGTCTGTTTTTGGTCATTTTGTGTCTCTTTATAGACATTTTCTTTTTTTATAGGGCCTTTTTGTGTCTTTTTTCACATTTGGGGTGTCATTATAGTTGTTTTGCACCTCTTCAGGGGTCATTTGTGTCTATTTGTAGATGTTTGTGTCTATTTATAGATGTTTTGTGTCCCTTTGTGCTCGTATTCTGAATCGTTTAGGTTATTTTCAGTCTCTTTTAGGTCTCTGTTACTTCTCAACAAGAAATGTTGGCAGTAACTTCAACAGAGGCTTTGGTCCGGGGGCCACCTAACCTGTTGGGTCCAGTAGGCCAGTTCAGTAATCCATCCATTGCCCTAACTGATGGGTTACCAGGAGAGAGTGCTTGCTTGGGGGAATGTTGGGTCTCGATGAATTTAAGAGAACGGTCTAGACCGGCTCTATATAGAAAGGGCCTCGAAGTAACTTCTGTTATGAGTTGACACCATAAATGAATTAAAATTAAATTGAGACATTAGCTGTGTCCCAATCCAGCGGCTGCAGCCTTCGGAGGAACCAGCCTTTGAATACCAAGAAGGCTGGACCGAGCGGTCCCTGAAATGAGACGGTCTGCTTGACAGAGGATTTCCTGTTTGCGTCACCAGCTTTTCGCACCCCCACCTTTTTGCCGCTCCCATCTCCTAGCAACCAGCTGCAGTTGTCATAAAAGAGGTAAAGCTAAGTTAAAATATTAAATTGGACGAGCGTCAGCCAGTTATCTGATCAGGTCCTTTGTATTTAGTTTTAACACTTGTATATGTAGATATTCACGTGAGTTAAAACCCAATAATTACATTTAAATGTGAATTCTCCTGTTGCTGGTCCACTAGTCGCCATGTCGATTAAAAAAATAAATAAATCAACTCCTCCGGCACGCAATGAATCTTAGGATATGTTGGGCCGTGAAGGATCCATCAGTTGTATCCTCCGAATCTGGAAAAATAGGCTGCATTTGTCGGCCGCATTAGGAGGAGTCTTCGAAATGGGACAGCCTCGTCGCGGCCGCTGTGACGCAATCGGTCTACAAATACACCCTCCGAAGGATGCAGCCGCTGGATTGGGACACATATGCTATTTCACACTTCGACTACATTTCAGAAGGAAATGTACTTTTATATTGCACCATATTTATGTGACAGCTCAATATCAACTTTAACATTATATGTATATATATATATGTATATATAAACATATATATATGTATATATAAACATATGTGTGTGTATATATATATACACACACACTTTCTGCCATTACACATAAAGCCTACACAGAAAAAAAACGATTATATTCTCCATTTTGAAGTTCACCACTAATAATCTAAAACTGACAGAAAACCGGCAACACATGATCATGTCACACTCGCTCCCAGGAGTAGCCTTGATTAAAAAAACATTATTTTTTAAAAGATTTTAAAGAGCAAATATCACTGTTGAGCTGCTGCACGTTTGCACTCTGAATTCAATTCAATTCAGTTTATTTTGTATAGCCCAGAATCACAAATTACAAATTTGCCTCAGAGGGCTTTACAATCTGTGCACATGCGACATCCTCTGTCCTTCCCTCACATCGGCACAGGAAAAACTCCCCTAAAAAAACCTTTAACAGGGAGAAAAAAGGAAGAAACCTATGGGAGAACGACAGAGGAGGGATCCTTCTCCCAGGATGGACAGAATGCAATAGATGTCATGTGTACAGAATGAGCAGCATAACAGAGATACAACACATTCAATGTATATGACATAAATGATTCATATAATAAGACTACTTATAATAACAGCAGCAATTATTACAGTAGAATTATAGCCATGAAAATAGGGATAGTAATGTGACTAATAATAATAATCGAAGTAGCAGTGGGTGTCAGTCGGCTCACAGCAGGAGGCACGACTACGGTCCAGGTACCACAACGATTCATGGAAACCTGCAGAACGAGAAAGCAAAAGGGCTTCAGGGTGGAAGTAAAGCTAAAATGCTTAATGGTACAGGTAATAGTAATGTGACTAGTAATAATAATGGTGGTAGCAGTCGGTGTCAGCAGGGCCGTAGCAGGATGCACGACCACGGTCCAGGTACAGCCACGATTTATAGAAGCCTGCGAAGCGAGAAAGCACAAAGACTCCAGGGTACAAGCAAGTCAATAAGCGTAATAGTACAGGCAATAATAATAGTAATGTGACTAATAATGATAGTGGTAGTAGTAGTGGGTGTCAGCAGGGCCTCAATAATATAATATAATAATGAATAAATTATGTGTGGGCGAAAATCAGCAGACATCGCGTTCCTGTGTCAAGGCATTGTGTGTGTGTGTGTGTGGGGGGGGGGGATCCTTCCTGCAAGTCAGCAGGAGTGACAAGTATTTTAGAGCAGGGATCAAACACTTTAACAAGGCAGTAAACAGCTTTCACATTCACTGCAACAATACAGCGGGCAGACGGGGAGGAGGAGGAGACCTGGGAACACATTCACATGGTCTGACCTACACATGGACCGGTATCATAGTGACAGTTTCTCACTCTGTTTTATCTTCTCAAAGCCATTGAACCTTCTTCCTTCCTTCCATCTATAAAATGGCATTAGATTAAGAGCGGGAGGACAACAAAGATCTATATGCAATCTATATAACAATAAAGCGTTTGATCATCAACAGAGATACATTTACCTTGGTGCAGGAACCAGCCAAAGTTTCCCACTGGGATGAATGCTTACTGGATGTCTCATTTAACTCCAAAAACTGTTGGTGAAATGACACCTGATATTCAGGCTGCAGTATAAGTAATGATGAATGGGACGCGGTCCGGCGACAAGCTCATTCTTTCTCAACCTGACTGAAAACGCAATGGTGTCTCTGGACTATCAGCAAATTATGGAGGCATGGTCTAACCGTTTAGCATTCTTATGTGGCTGGTTGTTGGAATTAATGTTCCACTCTCTCCTACTGAGTTTCTACAGTGAGAGACAGAGACAGAGAATGATGTCAGTGGACAAACAGTGTGTGACCCTGTGCTGAACCAGGAGCCTGACACTCCCTCTGACCTCCTCCTGATGGGAATGCACCTCAAACTACTAATCCCAGAAGAGCAGTCACCATTAAGTGAGTTATAAGCCGATGTAAATTCAGGCCTACTTGGCTTTCACCTAGCTGCGGTATTCTTCATCAGCAAGGAGCGATGACAGTGATATCAGGGGAGACGTATCATACATATGGATTGCCCACTTGGCAGCATCGACCCGGGGAACCTGCAGTGCTGGCATCCTGACACTTGGCCACCTGAGACCAACAGAGGGATTGGACTGGAAGACACCATGGCAGCTGTCAGAGGAGTCATGTGTGTAATCTTTAAAATTTCTGGAGGGGCTAATAGGGCCGAGGCTGGACTCCATGTACGCATCAACACAAACGCTACTGGTGCTGAAGGCTGGCAGGACGAAGGAGGAAAGCTGTGGACCTTTACCTCTCTGAGCCTGGGGAGTTTAACGGTGTGAAGGAGAAGGTTTTATATGCAGCACCAGACCTCTGAGTCTGTCCAACTCCACAGAGTCTGAGTCGAGCGATTCACCTGGAATATTGACATGAAGTGGTGGTTTCCCAATGAAAACCATAATGTTAAGTTCTGACGGCCATCTCTTTAAAAACATTGTGAATCTTCAACCCTTATAGATAATCTAAAACATTTACACAAATCTTCTATACAAGATCTTGTTTATCTAAATCTTCTTCTAGACGGCCGGTCTGTACGGGAGAATTCATCTCTGGATCTTTCTCTCAATGGCCTCTCTTTGGGCCGCTGAATAATACTTTGGTATTTAATATGACCCCTTTGTTTAACAATTCAATTTTACATATCAGATATGTCTTCTCAACATCATCCTACATCGTAGGCTGGTTCTGTTTTACTGAACTTGCCCTGTAACTCGCTCCGCTCATTTTCCCTTTCGAATACAGGGCCACCTCTCTCCAGCTCCGTTTTCTCTCTCCCTCTCTCCCTCTATTTCTGTTTTCTCTCTCTCCCTCTCCTTCTCTCCATCTCTGTTTTCTCTCTCTCCCTCTCTCCATCTTTTTTCTCTCTCTCCCTCTCTCGATCTCTTCATCTCTCTTTTCTCTCTCTCTCTCCCTCTCTCTATCTGTTTTTTCTCTCTCCTCTCTATATTTCTGTTTTCTATTTCCCTCTTTCTATTTCTGTTTTCTCTCTCTTCCTCTCTATCTCCGTTTCTCCCTCTCTGTAGCTTTCTCTGTTTTCTCTCCCTCCCTCCCTCTCTCTATCCTTGTTTTTATTTCCTTCTCCCTCTCCCTCTCTCTATCCTTGTTTTCTCTCCCTCTCTGTTTCTCTCTCCCTCTCTTTCTGTTTTCTCCCTCTCCCTCTATCTTTGTTTTCTCTCTCTTCTCTCCCTCTCTATCTGTTTTATCTCTCTCCCTCTCTCTATCTGTTTTCTCTCTCTCCTCTCTATATTTCTGTTTTCTATTTCCCTCTTTCTATTTCTGTTTTCTCTCTCTTCCTCTCTCTATCTCCGTTTCTCCCTCTCTGTAGCTTTCTCTGTTTTCTCTCCCTCCCTCCCTCTCTCTATCCTTGTTTTTTTATCTCCTTCTCCCTCTCCCTTTCTCTATCTCTGTTTTCTCTCCCTCCCTCTCTCTATCCTTGTTTTCTCTCCCTCTCTCTTTCTCTGTTATCTCTCTCTCCCTCTATCTCTGTTTTATCTCTCTCCCTCTCTCTATCCCTGTTTTCTCTCTCTCCCTCTTTCTATTTCTGTTATCTCTCTCCCTCTCCCTCTCTGTTTGATGGACAGTGAACTTGGTTGAGTGTGAGAGTTCACTGAGATGTCAGGGTTACAAGCAGGTCAGCCAGTGTGTGAGCTGGGGGAGGAGATACAAACATGTTCGCTCTGCACTTGTGCTGAATGTGTGCTCTCTGTAGGTGTGTGTGTGTGTGTGTGTGTGTGTGTGTGTGTGTGTGTGTGTGTGTGTGTGTGTGTGTGTGTGTGTGTGTGTGTGCGTGTGTGTGTGTGTGTGTGTGTGTGTGTGTGTGTTGTTATGATAACAGCAAACACATTAACAGATGTCATGGTGACCCTTATATGATACATTGCTGTAAACTATAAGCCTTCCCCAATAGGGGAAGTATTTGAATTATTCTACCAGGATGCTCCTACTTTTAAAGATGTGTCCTGTTCTATTATTTCTACTTGAGTAAAGGATTAGCACTTTATCCACCACTGGTGTACTTCTTCTTAACCTCATATGTACTGAATGGAGCCCAAAATCTGACACGGGGCAATAAAAGATCATCAGAAAAGACTAAAAATAAAAGTGAATACATCAGTTGATAACACAGTTAAAGAACTTAAATGGAATAGAATAGAAGGAAATATAACGCTTTATACTTTTCCTCAACCCTCACTATTTACAGAAATACAAAGAGAGCATGAAAAAAAATCTGTAATGGAAGCCCTTAATGGAAGTTTGTACTGGTGGAGGTCTATGGGGAAATGTCATGGAGTCATCAAAATCAAATGGGTCTATCATCTGGGGAGTGTGAACATGATCAGTAAATGAATTACAAAATGTCTGTTAGATTATGAGATGTGTGTGAAAGTGATAATTTGTCCTGCTGTTTGTGGTTCGAGGAAAGTTTATAAAATGAAAAGGTTCATCCTCTGGGGAGCATAAAGGTGATCATCTCGTGGCAATCTGCCAATGAGGTGATAGTGATATTTCTAGTCTATAAGTGAAGCTTTTGACCTGACAATCAGGCAGGCTGCATTTCTTAAAGTTTGTCTTTAAGCTCACGTACAGTATGAACTGTACATTTGACAGCAGTGAAGGTGTAGAGCTCTGCCCAGTCTTAAGGGGGGGGGGGGGGTCCAGCAGGTGATCGGCAGGTTAACAGTGACTTTATGGAGCAGCATGGTGAGGTGTGGACCCAGGAATCATTCTCCACACTTGAACCTCCCTTTGCCCGCCCACACACTCCCCTTCCTCCTCCCGGCTTTATCACACCTGAACAGCAGAATCCTGTTTCACACATTCACATTGTGATGAGAAAAACTCTCCAGCTCCAGCATGACCAGCTGGAAACCCATTCACCCTGAACATGCATCACCCTCTGCTGTCTGTCTGAACACAGAGGGGAAACAGGGATTATTACAATAACATTGTGGCTGATGTCAGGTTCAATTGCTGTTTAGCAAATACATTTGTCGTGAAATATTTTGTATTTTAGCACTAGCTTTACTGTTACTGGCGGGTTCAGAGTTGTCTCTGCTCTTCTCCGTATTCAAATTAAATGCTCTGCTGTTCAACTATTTATTTAGTTGGCTGTCCGATAATATGTTCTGCTAATTTATTCTAATAGAGCAATCTCTTCTAATGGAAATCTCAATCAAACTGGAAACATTATCTCTTTCCCGGATCGGCACCAGATTGCGGAGTTCCTTCCAGGAAACCTTTCAAGGAAAATTATCAGTTACAGAATCATTAAATCAAATGTAACTGTTTCATTTGCCAAAAAAAGGTCTACACAACTTCTACCAGGACTGGATAACTCAACTGGGATAATCAGCGCATGCTTTTCTAATAACTCAAAAAATGAATACATTCTGGTAGATGAATAATAAATTGTGTATCTATTTAGTTTCTCATTGTAGGTCTAAAAGTAGTCAAAAAGCCTACAGAGTCTAAAAAAAACTGGACTTAGTCTAGTGTAGACACTGGGGATAACATAACATGTCCCCAGTGTACCTGCTTCAGTAGAAAATCAAAGGAAAAGTCTTGGAATTTAACATCCAAACCATGAGATCAGATCAGATGTCCAGGCTTTTGTGTGTGACTGTAATGGTGATAGTAGTCATGCCTTCCCACCGGGGTGAACCTCGGGGCACGCTCTTTTATATATCAAATAAAAAAATAAAAAACGCACACAGCCGGAACAGACAATCCATGTAATGCGTTGTAAAAAAAAAAAAAAAAAGCAGCCAAACTGTCTCACTCTGACAGACCGGTCGGCCCTGCCACACACACACACACACACACACACACACACACACACACACACACACACGTCCTGTCGTTATGGCAGGTCGTAAAGACACGAGAGACCAGGCAGGGTGAGGATGTGGTGGCTGGGCAGAGGAGCGCCTCCTCTCTCTGCCCGTGTGTAGCCGGGGATAACCTCCGCCGTCTCCACTGACCCATGTTTGAACCCGCTGAGAGTTATCATTTTTATAACAACACACACACACACACACACACACGCGTGGTCAAAGTCTTCATCTAGATTAGGAAGAGTTTCAGTCTGAACGCGGACTGATTATCCACCACGTTATCTCCAGAGTCAGACTGTCTCATTGTTACACTGATACATCGCGAGGGCAATAGAGGGCGGTATGAATAATATCAGCCACGTGGTGACATCCGTGTGCACACTCATCAGAATCATTCACAGGGCGAGAGTGAGCGTGTGCCCGTAAAGTGAAGTAAACTACATATTTGCAGTATTATTATATTCCTTTATTGATCCCCATGGGGGAAATTCAAGTGTTGCAGCAGCTCAACTACACAGAAACAGATAATAAATACACATATTATACAATAAAATAAAAATAAAAATAGAATAAAATAAAAAATAAGAATACAAATAAAAAAATGTACAGTATATCCACATGGGGGGCTGGTCAGCATGATGACAGACTGTGGTAAAGTAAAGGTTGGCGCTGAATGGTTGCAGTGAGACTCACGGGGAGAAGGATTAAGACATTCTTTTTTTTTTCCCCAAAAAAAATGTTGCTGCTTAGAAAAAGAAGCGTTTTGCTCTTGAATGCAGGCCGCCCTGCAGGCATCAGTACTGATCCCACAAGCGGGGCTTAAGCCAAGGCGATAATGAGAGTAAACTAGCTGCAGGATGGCCAACAAAGGCGTCTCGGGACGCGCTCCCATTGTCTCGCAGGGGAATCGTCACCTTCTTCCCCCCCCTCAGTTGAAATCCTCCACGGATTGTCTGCGTGCAACAGGAGGTAGGGATTAAGGATGCGGGCCCCCGTGGAACAAATGGCGAGGGCGCGTCGGCCAGTGCGGGGCCGGAGGCGGGGCCGAGCGACAACCCCGCAATTAAAGATGAACTTTGAGTGAACTAATTTATCAGAGGGAGGAGAAGGTAACGGGCAGCCTATAAAAGCGCCGGGGCGAGCAGTCGGGCCAGTGAACCGTTAGCCGACGGAAGACTTCACCCGAACCGCGCAGACATGGCCCTGAACACGCTGCTGGCCACCTTCCTGTGCACCATCGTGCTGCCCGTGCTGCTGTTCCTGGTGGCGCTGAAGCTGTGGGAGGTTTACATGATCCGGGGCAGAGATCCGAGCTGCCCCAAGCCGCTGCCCCCCGGGTCCATGGGCTTACCCTTCATTGGGGAGACGCTGCAGCTCATCCTCCAGGTAAACGCAAGGAAACACACGGTGACTCCCACACGTGGATGAGGATGCTCCGGGACACGTGTAGGAAATGTGGCCAACTTGTGTTAAACCTTTTTTTTTTAAATGATGGCGTCATCTGTTTACATATTGGTTAACAAGGAGCTTTAGTGGCACCTTAAGCCTTAGATATTGTGTTTAAATTGATTAAATATCCTCTTTGAGTGTACCATTATGTTGTGATTGATTTTATTTAGATTAATAGATAATCTGTGAATCATGGCAGTGAAATTAGTTGATTTTAAACATGTATTTAATTACAAAATCATTCTTATTTAAAGGGTTTGCTGTGCGTGTCTGTGCATATACAGAGCTGGATCAGTGTGTTGTTTGCTCATCATGTTGCGTTGGTTCTTGTCCACGTTTTGCAGAGGGGGAAATTCCTTCGCATGAAGCGCCAGAAGTACGGTTACATCTACCGCACGCACCTCTTCGGTAACCCCACGGTGCGCGTCACCGGAGCGGACAACGTCCGGCAGATCCTGCTGGGGGAGCACCGGCTCGTTTCCTCGCAGTGGCCCGCGTCCGTGCGCACCATCTTGGGCTCGGAAACACTGTCCAACGTGCACGGAGCACAACATAAGACCAAGAAAAAGGTGAGTTGGGATTTGCATTTGAAACGATATAACGGAGCACAGCAACTGAATAATAAATAGGTGAGTCTTATCAGTACTGTGTCTGATGATTAACTACTAAACAAATAAGTAGCCATAGTCATTTCTGATCATTGGATCCTAAAAACTTTATTAATTTTAAAGCAGCGTGTGCAGTTTCTGAAATGATTTTCTACAAAGTAATATCTGCATGTAAATACAGTACAAAACAAATGCAGGTTACTGCACTAGAATTAAGAAAAATCTCACCTGATTTAAGGAAAATAATACTTGGAATGGTTTGAACTCTTCTTAATTCACTGGCAGATTGTGTCACTTGCTCCAAGAGAACTTAACTTTAAGGGCTGGGTTACAGACAAATGACTTGATAAGGAGGTGTTTGCAGGGCACTGAGGCAACATAATTATGTCTACTGTCGCCATGTCTGCTAGTTGAGCACAACAGTCAGTCAAATAATAGCACATGCATGATCTTCTGTTTCCCAAAAAGTCTAAAACTCCTGCCCTTCTCCATCCAGGCCATCATGCGAGCTTTCTCCACCGAGGCTCTGGAGCTCTACATCCCCGTCATCCAGGAGGAGGTGCGGGCCGCGGTTAAGGAGTGGGTGGCCAAGGACTCCTGTGTTCTGGTTTACCCGGAGATGAAGCGGCTGATGTTCCGCATCGCCATGAGGATCCTGCTGGGATTCGAGCCGGAGCAGATCAAGACCGACGAGCAGCAGCTGGTGGAGGCTTTCGAGGAAATGATCAAGAATCTGTTCTCTCTGCCCATTGACGTGCCCTTTAGCGGACTGTACAGGGTAAGAGGCAAACGCATAGACCACATACAGCTACACTCCTCTTTTGTAAGTCTTTAAAGCACCGACAATTAGGTATGGTTATGGGGTGCTTTAATTAAGTAATTGATGAAAACTTGAAGGACCATACCAGTGATTTTGCATATCACATCATAGCCAACCATGTTTATTAGCATGCTTACATCAACAGTTATAAAAGTCGTGATAATAACTGTGGAGAATTACCTCACTTGAGCAAGTAAATCAATATCCCGTGAATGCAAGCGTGATGCTAATTCATTCTCTTACATTGTGTTTCTCCTCTGCCCTCCATTCACCCTTCTCTTGCCCTATTTCCACCTCTCCTCTGGCCATCCCCTGACTTCCTTTCCTCCAGGGTCTGAAGGCGAGGAACTTCATCCACTCCAAGATAGAGGAGAACATCAAGAAGAAGATGCAGGAGTCGGACAAGGAGTCCAAACCCAGAGACGCTCTGCAGCAGCTCATAGACAGCAGCAGGAAGAACGGGGAGCCACTCAGCATGCAGGTAATGTTTCCTTCACATCCTCAAACTACACATGTGAAAAAGCATCTTCTACCCTTCTTATAAGCCATGCTTTTGGTTGGGACCTGAACTTATTCTATGTTTCAAATTATTTTCCCAGGCCATTAAGGAGTCTGCCACAGAGCTGTTGTTTGGGGGCCATGAAACCACAGCCAGCACAGCCACCTCTCTGGTCATGTTCCTGGGCCTGAACCCTGAAGTTGTGGATAGATTGAGGCAGGAACTGATGGAGAAGGTAATTACACTGTGCAACTTAAGATCTATACGGTTTTGTTCAAATACCTTTTAATAGTCGCTGCTGCAATGAACATTCAACATAATAGAAAATCTGGTGTAACTTTTCATCTCATTCATGGGGGAAAAAAATCATTAAAGGTGTTAAACCTCAAATTCAGAGCATATCTACTGATAACAACAGATCAAACAGAACTAACAACTTTAAAAAAAAAAATTCTGCTATAGTAATGCCCTGAATATCAAGTAGAGGACCTTTATGCATGAGCAGGAAACGCCACTCTTGACCTAGCTAATTGTTATTGACCAAAATATGGTCAAAGTCTACCTACCTCTTCATGAACTTTCAACCCCATCTCATGGTCTTCATCAGCAAACTGAGTTTGCACAGTTGTCATACTTGCTTGTTCAAAGGTATCTAAACTATCTCCATGACAACTGAACAAACTCTAGCTGCTGGTGAGACCATGAGTTGCTGTGTAAACCTCAGGAAAGCGATTTTGGAGAAAGCGCTTTCTAATACTACTCTACTGTAATGCTACTCCTTTATTAAAATTAAACAGTAGGGTAAGTGCACCCTATGCTTGCCGTAGAGACTGTAATCTACAGTGAAACTTTCTCATTAATTAGTGCAAGTCATGTTAAATGTTGGTCAGGAGCCAGGTCTGATAAACAGTGCCATCTTTTCTTTGAGTTGAACTATAGAACTGGTTCTCTGCTTCTCCTAACATGCAAGTTTCTCTCTGTCTTTAGGAGGAACAGGGGATGGAACTCCACAGTCTGAACATTGAGGCCTTGGAGCAGTTGAAATACACAGGTTGTGTCATTAAAGAGACTCTGAGGATCAACCCTCCTGTTCCTGGAGGCTTCAGAGTGGCCCTCAAGACCTTTGAACTTAATGTAAGTTAACAAAGATCTCCGTGAACCGAATGTGTAAATGGCAGATTGAGACACAACTGAAAAGCTGAACCTGCTTACTGATCATTTCCCATCACAAATTCAGGGTTTCCAAATTCCCAAAGGATGGAACGTCATCTACAGTATCTGTGACACCCACGATGTGGCGGAGATTTTCCCCAACAAAGAAGACTTCCAGCCGGAGCGCTTCATGACCAAACCCTTGTCCAACTCCTCCAGGTTCCAGTACATCCCGTTCGGAGGAGGCTCCAGGATGTGTGTGGGGAAAGAGTTTGCAAAGGTCCTGCTGAAGATCTTCCTAGTGGAGGTGGTCACAAAGTGTCACTGGACTCTTTTAAACGGGCCACCCACCATGAAAACAGGACCTACTGTCTATCCTGTGGACAATCTGCCAACTAAGTTTACCAGCTATGTATGAAAGTGAAACTGAGATGGCCAGGGGTTGTTTCCTAAAAGCAATGTAGAGTACAATTGTGAGGTTTCCCGAAGGTATCAAATCATTTATGTTTACCTCCAAATCCACGGGAGGAACTACAGTGAAATTAAGTTATTTGGGGAGTTTTGGGAATTTTAAAAGTTCTAAGGAAACCGAACAAAGGCTGCATTTACACAAGAAGAGAAAATATGTTGATAATTCTGATCTTTTGGACTTTGTCAATGCATATTTTTCCACATGGCTTAAATTGTACATATTGTAGATGACTTAAGAACGTATTTTACAGTTTATATTATGATGTTAATACATTGAATTTGTATAAATTTATATATATATTTATATATATATATATATGTTTGTTTGAACAAACTAAACGAGAGGCACTATACACAGACATGGAACACTTTAATCAGCTCAGAGGTGTATCTATAGGATTATGTACATACTTAATGTAGAGTGTGTTTATATAACTTTTGTATCTTACCCCAACTTATTTAATTGACTTATGTTATATTGTATGGGATTTTTTATTTAATAAAACTGATATGCAGATAATCTTGTTTTTTGTTATTTCATTTCAATTAAACTGTAATGTTTTTGTGAGAATGAGTGGAAAAAATGGAGATTAATCTATTGTTTGTGTATCAAGTACAGAGCTGGAGTAATGTTAGCCTAGCTTAGCATAAAGACAGGAAGCAGGGGGGGAGCTAGCCAGACCCTGTCCACCTCTCAAGCTCACTGATTACCACTTGGGAGGCAGAGTAAGAAAGCAGAGAGCTTACCAAACCTATGTAGGATGTAACTCTTATGGTTTCATCAACTGCCTATAGTGGAACATGTCGGAATCCAATCGTCGGTGGTCTGTTGTATTGTGGGTGATTTAGGCACCAGGTGTTGACAAAAAAAGATATCTGGTTCTGCTGCATCAATAATTTTTTCTAAACCTTCCATTGTGAGTCAGAATGGTGGCGGTGCAAAGCTAAATAGGTGGAGTACTTAAAAAAAATGTAAACATGACATACTGTCTTCTCAAACGTGTGTATCCACTCACCTAGCTCCTCTGTTCCTGCTATAGCTCTGGTTACCAGATATGGTCAGAACACAAGTTGTGTTGTTTTTTTTAACGGGTTGTTGACCAAGAATTCTTGTGAAACCACACATTTACTGTTATTTACATTTCATCTTCTGTACGGAATAAACTACGGGGTGACAAAAACACTGCTGGACACCGTAGTCATTCTGCGACGCCTGTGAGACAGGCGGGGGGGAACAGAGAGGAGAAAAGACACACATGGCAAACTTGAAAAAAAACCCAAAAATTATTCCTCTATAAACCAAATCAGGGTGACACAAAAAATCAAGTCTTTATATTTCTTTTTCTTTTTTTTGTTGAAGGAATGGAGTAGACTTAAACTCCATTGATTTATCTGCTAAAGAGCAAAGTGCAACATGCCGAATATTGATTTTCTAAGTGTTGGTAGGGTGTTTTTAGTATTTTTTAGAGTCAGTCTAGTTGTTTAGCCCTGCACCCAGTTTGCTAATGCTAAGCTAGTTTTATTTATTTAAAACCTGCTGTACTGGTATTATGTGTTCTTAATAGCCTGATAAATCAACTTTATTATAGCACACTATTAAATAAACAGGATGTAATGACAAGGTAAAGCTCTCTATGGGTTATTTGAAAAGGTGAAGTTTTGATGCTAGTTAATGTATTTTACTCTGTAGACACCGAGGGTGGGTGGTCCTGACACACACACACACACACACACACACACACACACACACACACACACACACACTCACACACACACATTCCATTATCCTTACAGAATCAATAAATTGTGCGGAGAAAAGAAAAATAGGAGAGAAATCTGGAATCCATAGAAGGAGGGAAAGCAAAGCAGAGGGCTGATGACCCTTGCAGATGAGCAGACAGAGGGTGAAACAGAGTTCATACTGATCAGTTCACTTTCAGGGCACTGAACCCGTATAGACCTTCAGTGGAACTGTGGAAGTAGGGCAGTAGCATGGGTACACGTTTACTGCAGGTTCAGAGATAAGATTCCTATTTTCAGGACAGCAAACTGTTAATGGATTGCTGTTGGACGCCTATGTTGCAATGGTCAATGAAAAGCTGTTAACAAGTGTGGATCTGGGTGTTTAAATAGACCGCTTTGTTGTAATAAAGGGTGTGTAGCTGGCAGAGAGATAAGCTGATGATAAGATGATCTGGGTGGTGATAAGCTTCAGTGTGCCTGAAACAAATGAAGTCGATTGAAGTGTATGTGATTTATTTTGTTTATAAAAATGCAAAGAAACAATAGGTACAGCCCAAAATTATTATTATTATTCCCAAATATCGAGTTGGTTACTGCTGCATGTACACATTTTGCTAATTTATGACCGTATGTTCAAGGACCTCTCGTGGTTGCGATATTCATTTTTTTAAAAACCTGAATAAATCCCTGTTTATATTATCTTCGCTGCCACCTTTGAGTGAAATTCATCTCTTCATTATTTGGGAATGGAGAGGGAAACACACCTTTTGGCGGAGTTCTGGACTCTACAAAGCACACTTTTCTAATTTAGAATACGTCTTGAACTGTTGTCATAGCAACAAATCCTTAAGGCCAACCTGCAATAGTGCAGCTTGTTGACAGTTATAGATCCAGATGTTTTACTGTGGACTAAATACAAAACACATTTTCAGACACAAATGGCTTGCCTTTCCTTATATTCATAATGGAAGAGCATTGATATAACTTAGATTTAAGATGAGAAGACGCATGTTGTTGTCAAATTACATTGATGTGTTATTATCACATTAAAATATTCATAATGTAAACTTACCAATAATTATACATGAAGATAAAAATTGCTGTTAGCAAATACACATAAACTCATCTAGAATATTGTAGAAGAAACATTACTCGTAGTCTGACCACAGTCACTGGTAATGTTTAACTGTTCAACAATGTTTCAGTGGGACCATTGTGGAACAAATTGTAAAACAAAATGACTCCTGTAATAATGCAGGAATATAAATAAACAGGTTCTCTGATTACCTGCGTAACCTGGTATCTCCATGCAACCTGGTTATTCAGAAGTACATGTAAATGCAAGCATCAACAGTGAATGTTCTAAAGTGTCAGCCTAACATTTTGTTCTGCATGTATTTGTTACACTTTTTAAAGTCTTCACCTAGCTTGGTAAATGAGAGCCAGTGTTTGTGCAGGCTAATGACAGCTTTACTGGCAGATGTGCTTTGGCCTCTTTCACAAGTTGTTTCTCTTTCTGGTGCCCTTCTGATTTACACCCAGCCTCCCTCCACTCCATGGCGACTTCTTAGCATTGTACTGTTGTCCCTGGGTCTTGTTTATTACTGTGCTACTTGTGATTATTGGATCCACAAATGCTGAACTGTTGTACTTATTGTAAGTCACCGGTGATAAGAGTTTCAGCTTAATGGCCAAATTGTAATAGTAAATTGTAGCTGACACCTTTATGTCCGGCCATCCTATCCCCGCTAGTCCAGCCCTCGAGTGATGTGAATGAACTTCTCTGAACTTTGCCTCCTCTCCTCATTCTAAAGAGCGTCTGCTTCGCTCCATTGTTCACCATCACCCAGTGGAGACAAAACTTTGCACGGCCAAGGCCATTTTGGTCTAAATTTGTGACCATTGTAGTGAATTTACAACACAGCGTTGAAAGAGGTTTGAAACTAGCTTGCTTTAAATTAGATCCTTAGGCCTGAACATGGTCCAGAGTAAATCTTTGTAATAGCTACAGTAGTAGTGTTATTGAAGGCAACACTTTTATACACCGAACCACTTGGTTGCCATGAACAGCGCATGAGAGAGGTGAGGGGTGGAGGCTGGAGGAAGCAGGGACAACCACCATAAAAGGAGAGGGGAGAGGAGAACCAAATCTGGTCTGCCTCGTAAGGTCTTGTCTGTTTGGTTTCAAGATTTTAAATATCCATGTGTTACACTGTCTTCTACAAAATTACGTTCCCATACATCTTAACTGCATTCTCACTAAGGTTTAGAGGGAAACATATTTTCACCGGGTTGCAGTTTTAATGTGGTTGATGTTGTAAATTGAAACAAAACAAAAACACAACAAAACATCATGGTTTGGCTTGAAATAAGTATGCTTTTTTTACATTATTTAAGTTACAGACGTAAATTAAAAGAAGTTAAGAAGTCTTTGTTCCACATGGGACACTAGAAGCAGTCTCCTTGGTGAACGTCCTCCCACCCACTCACTAGTCTGACCTTCTCCCTTCACAGACTGCCATGGACTTTGATTACAGTACTGTAAACTACACTGCAGATACGTTTTTAGGGGTGCAGATTTCATCTCACCCATAGATTATCCATGAATTGAGTTTGCTGGTGGATTGATGGATCTCTACCTCTATCTATATGCTTTTATCGGAGATGTCCAACATTTAAGAAAATATCCCTGTGTCATTTTAAGCTTATTTTATCTCTCTGCATTCCCTTTCGGTATGATTGGCTTTTAAATAATTTATACAGAAAAAAAGCTTTCCCTGACACTTGTTCTTTCATGTGTCAAATTTACAGGGGACTGTTTGCACTCTGATTAGGGCCTAACAATCAAACAAATGGTCAGCAGAAGAAGGAAATAATCTTATCAAATGAAAGTCACTTGTCTTAATGCTATCACATGTGCTTAACTAGGCACTGTAGGGATGCACTTTAACTTCAATGGGCAGTTATTTGTCCTGATGACCAAGGTCATTTAGAATCACTCAGCTTATAGAGTCCATGTTGGAGCAGTCACTGTAAGTCAATGGGAGTGTTAATTCCTCAAACTGCGTTTGCACAGTGTCTGCTGGCCCCTCGTCCCCTGCTGTGTAGTCAGATGAGTGCCCAATAAGAGATGCTAATGGCATCGTTAGCATGGCTGTTGGTGGCTCACTGTGATTATTCAAAATTTGAGAGCCTGTCGACAAGTTCAGTAGGTCAGATAGAGTTCAGCACCCTGGCAGAGAGGTGCTTATTACATCAACACTACTCTGATCAAGGTTTACCTACGGCTGTTAGTGGTAAAATGCCTAAAATTTAAGAGGATAATTTACAATTGACTGTAGCCTATCATGTAACTGCCATTGTCAGGGTGTATCCATCCAATTCCTCCTCTGTCCAAAACGAAAGCCTTAAACATTGTTGGAATACGGTGGAGAATGTAGCACAGTCTAAGGGGTTGAAAGGCAGCAGAATGCTACAGTAAGTCTTTATTTATAGAGCTCGGGAGTAATTGTTGAACACCTTAGGCTCAGTCGTTGCTTCCTCTTCCTCCAAAACGTGTAGCAAACTAGGGAATATATTCTGGAGGAGACACATTAAAATAGATGAGATGATCATCAGCCACTTTGACTAAAAGTCTTACATTAGCATTACATTGCTCTGGTTTCAAACCAACAATCTGGCATTTCAACAACATAGCCACCTTGTTAAGGGCACAGCATGGTCTCTGTACTGGCTTGGTAAAAAGAGCTGAATGTCTTATATTTTTTATTCAAGGTTTCTATTGAGGTTTTCAAATGAAGATATCCTTTCAAGAATATAAAGTATGTCAAAAATTGTCATAGTATAACATAAAAAGTCATAGTATTGTATGCCATAAAAAATGTCATTGTAGTATGTCATTAAAAAGTCATAAAAATATATAAGTATAGCTTGCCATGAAAATGTCATAGAAGTGTCTTAAAAAGACAATATAAATTGTAAATGAACTTGCATTTGTAAAGCATATTTCTAGTCTTAGAATGTCATAGAATAGCATACTAAAAGGGATGAAAGAAATGTCACAGTATAGAATGCAATGTAGTAAAGGAGCTTACAATGTCATGAAACGTCAGCATTGTATGCCAAAAATGCCATTTTAAGTCTATAACCAATTCTTTTTCAACTGAAATCTGACTAAATAAAAATTGAAATATGTTTCTTGGTTGAGTGTACAAGCTCCTTTCATTTCATGCTGTGACGACCCAGTGTTGATTTAATAAGTTATAAAAAATAATTTGGATGTCCAAATTTTTTAGGGTTTTGAATGATGTAGCTTTATATGCCAATTGATTATTTAATTTATACATCTGTAATGTGCAGAATAATCTGTAATGCTGAAAGGTGAAGCAAATGTTATTTTTTTCCGGAGGTTTTGTGTCTTAGAGTTGAGTAGAAGTTGTATGACCAAGCAGCTGAGATAATTAGTGGACTGCTCAGAAGACCTGAGGAATGATTTTGTTAAGAGTTTTTGACAAACTAAACTATGATGTTTTACAACTTTTTTTTTTACAACTAGTCTGTAAAATGTCTTTTTATGAGTTTTCCGACATGCTATCATCTGACTTTTTGTCACATGATATGACATTTAGCGACATACTATGCAATGGGTTTTTCCGTGTTTTTTCAACATACTATATTATAACTTATTCATGATGTTTTTTTCATACTATACTATGACTTTTTTAGGCAGCCTATATTAAAGTTCATAACTTTCCTTGACATGCTATACTATTTTTTGAAAATACTATTCTCTGACTTTTTTATGATCATTTTCAACATGCTGTCTTTTGAATGATTTTTTTTTTCTTACCATACTTTGTCTTTTTCAAAAAAGTTACTTTCTATGACATTTCTCGACAAAAGATTTATAAATGTCATAGTATAGCATAACTGAAAAAGTCATAGAATAGTATGTTGTCATACTATGACTTTATCTTATTTATGTCGACTTCATATACTTTTTTTCAACATACTATACTATGGCTTTCAAATGACTTATTCTACATGCTATACTGACTTTTTTATGATTTATGATATAATAATTTGTTATGGCATAACCTCCTATGACATTTTTTATGGCATTCTATGGTTTGATATTTTTATTTCAAACAATATTAGGACGTTTTTCTGACCCATTTGTCATTGCATACTCTTTCACATATTTTTATGGCATACTCCACTATGACATATTTTCATGGCACACTATACTATGCCGTATTTTTATGGCATACTATAATACTAAAACAATAACCAAAGTATCAAGACAAAATATTGCTTGACTGGTGTTTGCTTTTTTGATAATTTTTTTTATGATTTACTATACCGCACATATAGTAGAATACAAATACAAAATCAATAACCATACTGTCTAAATAACGCATTGAATCCAATTGAATCACATAAAAAGAGAGAATGTTTTCGATATAACAGTTATGCTGACACTCATTGTAACCAATGTATTGCCTCAAGAAGAAAGATACACACCATTTGTTTACAACTATGTTCCGGCCAGATACGGTGTTGGAATAATTCAATCAATATATTATCAGTCAGGAAATATGTTGTTCCACATGTGGTAGAATATGTTATTGGAGAGTATTGGCTTTTTTTTTGTCTTAAGCATTGGCACACAGTCAGACCACTACAATACGTGTCATTTGTGCTCAGCTGGCCCAGCATTGGTACCTTCAATTATTATTTATGTTTACCAACATGGCATGTCATCCTGTAATATGGTTCAGAGTTATTCCAGTAATCACAATGCTATAATGAAAAGGGTTACAGACCAAACTTGGGTTGACTTGATCTGTGTTGGCTACAATGTTAGTTATACTATTCAATTCAATTCAGTTTATTTTGTATAGCCCAAAATCACAAATTACAAATTTGCCTCAGAGGGCTTTACAATCTGTACACATGCGACATCCTCTGTCCCGGAACCCTCACATTGGCACAGGAAAAACTAGAACTAGTGTTTTTCCTGATCACCAGGGCTTAGAGCAACACATTTCAAAAGGCCAAAGTCTTGTTCACTATTGTTATGTGTGATTTTAATACATATCTGAGATTCAATTTCCAATTTAGTTTTATCTTTTGTATTCATGGTGATATAACTATTTATACATTCATGTGACACCAGTGTAGCATCCATTTTCTAATAGCCCAGTTAGCCCAGTTTTGTCATGTATATAACATGATTGTGCATTACAGTGTTGAGGTTATACATGTACTATTACAAAAGGAGACAAGGCGGATCAAAACTAACCCAAACTAACCCAAAGTGTTTTAAAACCAACATGAAGGGTCTTAGTATGGAGTCTTAGATATCGATAAAGACATGGAAGCTGGAAATGTGTTTCTTATTCATATTTTGATTTAATGTATATATTTCTTATTTGAATTCTTAACTTGGAGCTTGGAGTGTCTACTACAACTCACCTGTAGCTGCGTCATTGGTTTGAAAATATGAATGTCAGTGCTAAGTCCTTCAAAGTCATTTAATTTTAACGAGGCCAGATTGAGGTTCTCTGTTGAGTCAGACTCGAAGACAACCCCATGTAGAGGTGAGTCGATGCAGTGACAGAACATAATTGAATTTGGTTTCACTTCAGCTCAGTGTGAGTCTTCACTGCGTATTGCCATCATTTATGTCGCACTAGGTTATCCCCTCTCTCTCTCGCCCTCCTCTCCTCTGGTCTCTGTGTTTCACGGGCGGAACTTTGCACAGACACATATACAGAGCTGGGGGACGCCATTCAAACATTGAAATTCAGCAGTGGTGTTAAGATGCGGTGACTTAAACAAAGCTAGTGCAGAAGAACAAAGAGTAAGGAAAACAAACTAAATTCCGCTAATTCATGCTGTGTAAAATGACAAGGGCATATCTTAGAGCTGTTATGTGGAAACCTTATTTTCATTTATAGATTACAGTTATTTACAAATTTTATAAAAAAAATAATCAGGGACATTGCACATTCATCAACATTTCAGTTTCAGACATGAGGGCCGGAACAAAGGGGCATGAGCATTTAACAGGCGGAGGTGGACAGGAGATTGGACAGGAGGATGACCAGGCTGACGGAGCGGCTCAGGAGGTCAGGTTGGTTCGTACTGTCAGAACCAACCTCCAACAAAAAAGGGAATGGCCCAAATGCAGACACACATGAGGAGCAGAGGAATAGTTAACATTTGACGCCGCTTTTATTACGATATCATTAATTAAAATTTTGTTTCACCGGGGCCCCTTCTGGAGCCAGACCTGGGAGGGGAGCTCCCCAGCTAGCGTCTGGTGGCCGGGCCTTCGCACATGGGGCTCGGTCGGGCACACCCCGAAGATATAGCATGGAGCCGCCACCCTGTTGGCCCACCAACCGCAGGGATAGACATTGGGGTTGAGTGCATTGTGAGCCGGGCCATTGCAGACTAGCTCTAGGGACGTGGAATGTTACTTCTCTGGCGGGGAAGGAACTGGAGCTGGTGCAGGAGGTGGAAAGGTACCTACTAGAAATAGTTGGGCTCACCTCCACGCATACCACTGGTTCTGCAACCAAACTCCTGGAGAGGGGCTGGACTTTATCCTTTTCCGGAGTTGCCCAGGGTGAGAGGCGCCGGGCAGGTGTGGGGATACTCCCGAACCCCCGGCTGTGTTGGAGTTTTTCCCGGGGAACGAGAGGGTCGCCTTCATGCGACTGCGAGTTGCTGAGGAGAAGTCTCTGACTGTTGTTTGTGCCTATGCACCAGCAGTTCGGAGGGGAGGAAAACTGCAAACCCTGACTGGGGATATTGTTGAGCGGTGGAAAGAACACTTTGAGGAACTCCTGAATCCGACCAACACGTTCTTTGTGGAGGAGGCAGACTCAGTGGAAGACTCATCCATATGCCTGGCAGAGGTCGCTGAGGTGGTCAGAAAGCTCCTTGGTGGCAAGGTGCTAGAAGTGGATGAGATTTGCTTGAGATGCTGAAGGCTCTGGACATTGTTGGGCTGTCTTGGTTGACGCGTCTCTTCAGTGTCGCAAGAAGGTCGGGGACAGTGCCTGTGGAATGGCAGACCAGGGTGGTGGTTCCCATTTTTAAAAAGGGGGACTGGAGTGTGCTCCAATTATCGGGGTTTCACACCTCTCAGCCTCCTACGACCGATTGTCGAACCTCGGATTCAGGAGGAGCAATGCGGATTCCGTCCTGGCTGTGGAACAGTGGACCAGCTCTTTCCCTTGCAGGTCTGTTGGAGGGGTCATGGGAGTTTGCCCGTCCAGTCTACATGTGTTTTGTGGACTTGGAGAAGGCCTATGACTGTGTCCCCCGCGGAGTCCTGCAGGGTGTACTGAGGGCATACGGGGTACCGGGTTCGTTGCTACAAGCCATACGGTCCTTGTATGACCAAAGTGAGAGCTGTGTCCGGATACTCGGCACAAAGTCAAACACGTTTCCGGTGCGTGTTGGCCTCCGCCAGGGTTGTCCCTTGTCACCGGGCCTGTTTGTGATTTTCATTGACAGGATTTCAAAGCGCAGACGGGGGGAGGAATTGCATCCCTGCTTTTTGCAGATGATGTGGTTTTGTTGGCTACCTCAAAACGTGACCTTCAGCACTCACTGGGGTGGTTTGCAGCTGAGTGCGAAGCGGTTGGGATGAGAGTCAGTACCTCCAAGTCTGAGGCCATGGTTTTCTGGAAGAGTTCATTTTCTCTTTTTGCTATTGTGCAGGCAGGGTTTGTGTTGTTGAAGGGGGTTTGGAGCTGGATGTGTCAGTATGATTCAGTGCCTCCACAGTTAGCTGCTATAGATGACCTCACTGTTCACAGTTGAACGTAAAACATCTGACAGCTACAGAACAAACTCTGTCATCATTCTGTGTTAAATAGGCCAATAACACATATAGAAATGGAGGAAAAGGGGTAAGGAGACAGGAAAGGAAGGAGATCAGGGAAATGAAAAATGTGTCAACAAAGTGTAATCTCAAGTAAGAACGCACTTCTTGTAATAGACCAAGCCAAAACAGGAAACTGAAGAAACTAGGCAACTGAAGGACACACACACCCCACATGTTTGTGTAAGCTCTCATGTATTACTACCGATTTCATTTTTCAACGGGTCATCTCCAAAAACACTGGATCCTACATTTCCCATATTGCCACAAATACCATCTTGCCATTACTCTCCCGGCCTGACATACACCAAGGTGTTCCAAACTCCAACCTCCACTTTGTAATTCAGGCTTTCTCCTACACATTTGTCGTCCCCAATCTTAAGTGACTCTCACTCTGATGACATCATTATTTTTTCAGATAAAGAAGTGTCTCATGAACAACAGAAGGCTTTTTACAACTTCAATGGGGTGTGTTAACAAAACCACACTGTTATAAGCATACAGATCTTCATGTATAAAATGTGGCCCTTTAAATACAATGCTTTAGAGCCAGCCATTGCATTTTGTAAATGTTTTTATGTCACAAATTGCAATGACTGCACCACCAAGTAAATGTTTTCAAACAGTGTTTGTTTGCAACTATTACCACAGTCATTATGAGATAAAGAGACAATACAAAAGGTCCCACCACCCCTTCTCCATATGCGCAAGACACACATTTGGCCTCTTTTTTTTTTTTGTCTTATTGTGTCTTTTTGTAGTCACGGCTGTGGCACACAAGATAGAGCGCTCGTCCCGTAACCACAAGGTTGGTGGTTCGAACCCCTCTAGAGTCAACATGCCAAGGTGTCCTTGAGCGAGACACCTAATCCCCAGTCGCTTCTTAGCAGCCCACTGCTCCTCCGGGATGGGTTAAATGCAGAGAATTGTAATTCCCCCATTGTGGGACTAATAAAGGCTTAATTATTATATCTCTCTGCGGTCATTATGTGTCTCTTTGTAGTTGTTTTGTGGTTCTCTGTAGTTGTTCTGTGTCTTTCTTTTGAGTTGTTTTATGTGTCTTTGTGGTAATTTTGAGTCTCTTCCTGGTTGGTATGTGTCTCTTTGAGTGACAATTTGTAGGTGAAGGCCCCTGACACTTTGGGCCCCTGGACTTGATGCATGACTACATAATGTAATTGTAAGTCAGTAAACAAAATCTATTCATATATATATGTAATTTGAATAAGTTAACTAAATCTTGGTATGGTCCTTTAAACCTTGGCCTACTGTAGGGCTGACAGCTGGTTGGTGTCAACAAGCTGCTGCTGAGAGATCACAACCACCTTCTGTCATTTAAAAACCTTTTCTAATTCATCCGCTTATTGCAGAAATACAGTGCAACTATCCCTAGCTCTGATGTCATGTGTTGGTATTCAGCCAGTCAACAGCTAGTAATAAATGTATTACGCTCTCTAAAAAGGTGTCAAAACAGGTATGTGAACTGTGAACCCAGATAACAAGGGCTTGTTTTCTTGGTACTGTTAAATGAGCAGCAGCACACTGCTTCCTTGAACGTGTCTTTGTGCCTTTATCTATATCTCCTTGAGAAATGACATACTTCACAGGATGGGAAGGGCATGTACTAGATACAATGATCTCACCCTACCATAACATAAGTAGCACTTCTTATTCTTAAAATTGGTGTTTCACTATTTCCCCTTAAATAGAATCAGAATCAGAATATGGTTTATTGCCACGTAGGTTTTCACAAAGAAGGAATTTGCTTTGGTGTATTGGTACAAAAAATAAGCATAATAAGAGAAAATAAGATTAAAAACAAAAGCAACTAAAAACATCAAGAAACATAAATATATAACAGAAAAATTACAAGGAAATACAAAAGAAATACTATAAAAAGTATGTTCAATATCTGAATAAAAAGCGCTCTGCAGTCTTTAAAAGTGGTAGTTTCATGCAGACATTGTCCAAGGAATGTGCAAAGGCTCACAAAGTGAAAACGAATATGCAGTGTATAGGGATATAATGATAAATGACAAATGGTAAATGGACTCATACTCGTATTGCACCTTTCTAGTTTTTTAACCACACAGAGCGCTTTAACACTACATGTCATTCACCCATTCATACACTGATGGCAAGGTCTACCATGCAAGGTGCCACTATCCATCAGGACTAACTAATCACAAATGGCACAGCCCTCAGGAGCAATTTGGGGTCGCCATCGATCTTCTGATTGAAGGGCGACCCGCTCTAGCACTGAGCCACAATCAGTCCCAAAGATGTGTGTTAATGTAATGCATATAGACAGATGTGAAGATTTCAATGTCATGTGTAGTGTCAATGGCAGGGGATAAGAGTCCAGTGGGGGTCCTGGGCCTTGTTGATCAGGACAGGCCCTGGATAGGAGACAAAACACACCATACATGCTAATGCACATCAAAATTGTGAATCTATATAAAATGCATTTTGTGCAGTACAGTTATGCAAATATTTTTTTTGAAACAGAGATAAAGTACATGTATATCTATGTAATATACAAAAACACAAGACTTCTAATAAATAGGATGTGAACGTTGATATCTTTTTCCATTGTGGTATATCGTCTTGGTGCATGCTAACAAAAAGCTAAGGAAAACCTGTGCATGAGATTATTCTATTTATTTTGACGGCGCTGTCATGGTTTGTACAGAGTAGGCTGACACATTTACGCCACATTGTCCTGAGAGCTCAGTGGAACAAGAACAGTTGTTTTGGTTGAGGGTGGGGAAATCCTCTCCGTTTCACTGCTGTCAAAATCCACAGGGATTACAGTGTGCAGCTTTTCCTGGCTGCCTAATGCCCTCAAACATACTTAACCAAGTTCAAAAGTTCAGCACAGCCCTGAACTCTGTCAGGGACTCTGGAGGCAGGCAGGAGGCTAAAGTCCATTCTGCTGAGTTAGTCTGTACTTCCAATAACAGCTATTCCCAATAAGGTTCAGGGAATACTTAGAATACCAGGGGAGTTACAATTTAAGGCGAGGTGAGGGTGACACTAATGATTTAACAAGGAGGTCATCCAGGAGTCAGCGATACAGCGCACATACACACACCTACACACACAGTGGTGGAGGGGCAGCCAATTACTTCTTCTTAATAAATACTCAGTGTGAAGTCATAGGCACTTTACTTTAACCGTCATAACTCTCACGATACTTTACCTTAAATTGATACTCAATATAATAATCTAATCCTCTGTGTGGGTGGAGGATGAGTTGAGGGGTCTTACAACCTGAGGAAAGAAGCTGCTCCCAGGCCTGGTAGTACTGCAGCTGATACTTCTGTTTCTCTTGCGAGACGGCAGCAGTTGAACAGGCTGTATCTGGGTGGGTTATGTCTTTTAATACCCTTTGGGCTATGCGCCGGCACCTCTTGTCACCAATATCACGGTGCGGTTCGAATCCACTGCTGTAGAGCCATCTCTGTCCCGGGCCGTGCACATCCCATGAAAGTTTGTTTTGTTTGCAGTCAGGATGCTTTCTATTGCTCCTCTGTAAAAGTTGACAAGAACTTCTCAGGGAAATTTGGCTTCTTAAGTTTCCTTAAGAATTACAGCTGTATCTGAGATTTATTTACTAGGGTGCAGATGTGAGATGGCAATGTCAGGTTCTTTGTGATGCTGATTCATAAGAACTTAAAACTGTTCACTTGTGCCACCCCAGCTTCATTGATGTAGATATGGGTGAGTATCTCCCCCCTCCTTTTTTCTATAATCAGCAGCATCACGTTGAGCAATATTGTTGATTTCTTTCCCAATATGAATTTTCATGTTTGTTTGTAATCTGGCCAATGATGCTGTCAACCTCAAAATTTACATCCGAGTTCTCTTAGTGCCAGTGGTAGCAGTAGAGGGTGTACAGCGTGAACTGGAGGGGGATGAGCACACAGCACTGGGGGGCTCCGGTGTTCAACACTAGAGTGGAAGAGGTGCTGGGATTTGTTTGTGAGGAAGTTTAATAACCAGTTGCAGAGTGTGGTACCCAGAGTTCTAAATTTGATCAGTTTATCAATTTTATGTGGAAGATTGTGTTGAATGCTGAGGTGAGGGCTGAGTGGAGGGCAGTTGAGACTGCATCCTCCATGGATCTGCTTGCTCTGTAGGCAAACTGGTGAGGGTCCAGGTTGGCTGGGATGTGGCTTTTGATGTTCCAAAGCACTTCACTAGAATGGGGCTGTGTGCCACAGGGCAATAGTCATTCAGACAGGACACTGCAGACTTTTTAGGCACAGGAACGATGGTGCCTGTCTTAAAGCACGTGGGAAAACTCTCCTGTGACAGTGATGTGTTGAAAATGTCAGTGATGACATCATTTAGCTGATTGGCACATGTTCTTAGTACACAACCAGAGATGTTATCAGACCCAGCAGCTTTAATCATATTCACACTTATCAGGGTTTTTCTTACATCCTCTGTGGATACTGACAGAGGCCGGTCCTCTGGAGGCGGGGCTGACGTGACCGCTGACTCTTTGTTGAGGAGATAATAAAAGGTGTTAAGTTCATCTGGCAACGTGGCCTCATATAATTGGAGCCCTCCTGCTTTTGTAGCCTGTTGTATTGTCGATCGTCTCCCACATGTCTTTGGTGTTGAAATGTCTCTTTATGTGCCAAAATACATAGTTTTGCTAGTTTTATCATCAACATATTTGTTGTATGATGTCGCTGTTGATGTATCATCCTCAGGATTGATGTGGTTCTCCTGGTCTCCTAAACACTATATTAGTGCAATTGGCTATACTGTCTAAAAATACAGCTGAAGGGCGTGATAAGGATACAACAACCAAATAAATAACAAACTAACACAAATAGTGATGTCACTGGTGATGTGAGCCAAAGAATATTTATGAGTCTATTTTTATGAGAACCTTTGCATGAGAACTATTGATTATGTTGATTCCTGACTTGTACCTTCACACTCCCAGAAGATAAATCACAAGCCTTCATTAATTGCAGAATGTCTGAAAAACAGAATAAGCAATTCAGTTTAGCTACTAGTTACCATATACAGCACACACATATATTTCAGTTTTAAAGTAAAGTAGCAAGGCTCTAACATATACTATTATCTAAAAGTTCCACAGTGGGCACAATGTGAGCATTCATCCTCTCTGGTTTGAACTTTAAGTAAGGCCGAACAGGGTTTGGAATACAGGAAAGGGCAGGTGAGGAGGTCACGAGGGTCACGTCACAGAACTTTTACAAGGATTCCCCACTTTCATGAGCCCAGGAGCAATCAAACATCTAAAAGACAATAAAAAAGGGAAATAAAGGACACACTCGTCGTCTAGAGCTGTTAACGTCTCCTCAACGTAATTTACATCCAAATGCCATCCTCGTAAACACCGATAGACCAGCATAGACTCTCCAGGCGGAGGACAAACACACACACACACACACACACACACACACACACACACACACACACACACACACACACACACACACACACACACACACACACACACACACACACACACAACATTATCAAATCACACAGTTTACCTTGACAGTACATATAATTTACTAAGAACAAACATTTTACTCAACTTTACTCTAAAAACATGCTGTGAACATTTATAAATGTACACACACTGAAACAAGTACACATATCAGATCATGTGATGGTGTGTCCGGAAGCCATGGAGAGACCAAAGGATATAACAGGTACATGTCACATTTCAGACATCGTCAGCCCTTTGATGAGGAAGAAAGAAAGAAAAAAGGCCATTGTCTGTAAGCATACCCCAATATAACTGTTTCATCAACAGAAATCACACACACACACACACACACACACACACACACACACACACACACACACACACACACACACACACACACACACACACACACACACACACACACACACACACACAATGCCTGGGTCTTTATAAGGTTGTTAACACAGTGCCTGAAACTGCTGAAGGATGCAAAGTTAAATCAGTATTCAGAATTTTTGTTAATGATTGAGTTCAATTTTAAATATTCTTAGCGCTTAGTTTTGTTTTGTACCAAAAGTCCTTCCTATAGTGGCCCAGGTTTGAATCCGACCCGTGGCCTATCTGTCTTTCTCTGACTGTATAATATAGGCAAAAAGGATTTAATTATTTTTGGAAAACCATAGTTGCTGTTTTTGAAATGTAAAATGTTGTAAATCAGAAGAAGTAAGAAAAGATGTCGATATGAGATAAAGGCCACAGGGTTGCACCCTTCCATTGAACACCTACATTGTAGTTGGTTTTGTAGTTGGTTGTTGTTGTTATTAGTATTTAGTTAGTGACTGTATGAAAATTATTGGCCTTAGGAAGTGGGCTGAAACCAAAACTAAAAGATGCAAAGTATATTTCAATTTACTCTGTTGGCTCAAGTTTCAACCTTTGACCTACACAATTATTACTGACAATATTTGGATGGATTTTTCTTCATATTTTCTTTTATTGATTTATATTTTAAGGCAGATCTTCTAAACCCCAAGGCATTAAAACATTGCTTGTGGGCCAAAAGGAAACAATATGATTTGGCAGAAAATAACATGTAAAAAAAACTTCTTGGGCATCAAGCAGGAAAGCTCCGCAAGTTGTCACAGCACTTGGTCGTGCAGCTCAGAATTTGTTTAATTCTGATTATTTTGGACCTGACTGTCACACAAAGTAGAGTGATAAAAGCATTATCAAAATATCTTAGGCTTTTACAAAGATGGTCCATTCTTTTTGAAAAGGTCTTAAAAATCTATATCTGAGTAAGTATTTAAGTATTTTGCCACCAAAATCTAATTGATTACAGGATATTCAACCTTTATATTCATTATAATGCATTTGATACTTGACTCCTTTCTTTACCAGGCTTGAATAAAGGTGATAAAGTAGGCGATGCTTGAATATGTGTACCAGATCTCATGGCAATCATCAAATAGTTGTTGAGATGTTTCAGTTTAGACCAAAGTGATGGAGCAACCAACAGACAGACATTGCCATCCCAGAGCCATTTGGGCTTTCCAAAAATTGAGACTACCCTCCCCTATTGTGACTCCCCCTCTCCCCTAATAAAACACAAACACTCCTCATAGTCCAACACGTACCTGTTGGACTCAATCAATTCAGAGAAAGACATTTTCACAACTTCTGCATCGTAACTAGAATCATCCCCAACTCTGTTAACTACAACCCCTCCCCGAGTCCTCCAGTGAACCTTGTGAGTGCCAGCACAGAGAGAAAGTTTGCTCACAACAAAGTAGTCACTGTGGGAGGGAACCTGTGAGGGGGGATGTAAAGGTGAACATCAAGTGACCATCACGCAGCGAAACAAAGGTTAAAAGGAAGTCAGGATGGGAGAGACGGAGTGGGCGTGACACAAAGTACCACGTCTGGAATGCATTTAGAGGTTACCATCCAGGCACTCTCCTCAAAGCCATGAACTGAGCTACGTGTACTGAGGGTGTAAGGGCGGGTTGGGGACAGGCCGAGAGCTTGAAGATGGAAAAACAAGTCTTGTGAAAGTTTACAGTTCAACCAAGGTGCACTAGCTGAATGAAGAAAGAAGGACATAAGCAGAATCAGGCCTAGAATTTCGAAGTTTTCATTTTCTCTTAAGAACTGAATTTACTAGGAAGTCTTGTTTATAAGCTATTATTTGATACGGTCATTACTTTCACAAGAATTAAGGACAATTGGTACGCAGAAGACACGGTTTGGTGTGAATTCTGTACTGCAAAAGTAATAATTTATCTACATTCTTATGGTCATATTTTCCATTATAAAATTAGAACTTAGTATGAGAACTGAACAAACACTTTCCCAAAAGGCAACAGATCACAATAGGCTATATCACCTACAAGTATCAAACAAACCGACCACCAAAAGACAGGACTATAAATACAGAAGAAACTAATCAGACGCTAAACATCAAACAAGACACAGGTGGACAGATGTGCAGGCAGGCCGAGAGCTAATTGGTGGAAGAAACTCAAGGGGACGGAGCAAGGCTGAAGAGAGAAATGCAACACAGGTGATTCACAGAAAAAAAGGAGGGAAAACCTCGAAGACAGGAAATCAAACAAACCAGGACACAAAAGGGCAGGGGAAAGTAAACAGGGAACAAACTAAACAAAAAACCAAGAGAATGACACTAGGAGTGGGAGTGAGGAGACTGGGACAGGTGGGAAAGTCTAAAGTCTTCAGGTGGACAGGAGGCTGATAGGAAGGACAGAGAGTCAGACTGGGCAAGAAGGAGCACAGCTGAGGCACACTTTGTTACACGATGTGACTCTTCTGGTCAACTATATACTGAACACATTCATTCCTAAGAGTAAAGTGAATTCTTGTGAACTGAATTCAGAGCTGTTCACTTGTGATCGGATCACCCAAGACGCGTATTAATGCCAGATCTAAACAGTTAGCAGCTACCTAACAGGTGAAATGAGACGAGACAACAAAGTGAAACCCAAACCAGCGGCGGTCGCTGGAGACACATTCTGATGTCAGGTGTGAACGGATTTACACTTTACCATCTGGAGACACCTGGATACAGGATACACCTGGATACACACACACACACACACACACACACACACACACACACACACACACACACGGTCACATATACATGCAAAGCCACCCACCCACACCCACAAATGCACATTTGTGCGAACACATTTATCATCCAATTTCACTTTCCGTTGGCTCTCATGATCAATCATAGTCCCAGTGTTTGCTCTGCAACTGGCCATCTTTCATTGTCACCTTCAAAGGACTATCTTGTCTTCTTTGTAGAGTAGTGTAGGATGTGTGTGTGTGTGTGTGTGTGTGTGTGTGTGTGTGTGTGTGTGTGTGTGTGTGTGTGTGTGTGTGTGTGTGTGTGTGTGTGTGTGGCGTATGCATCTGTGTTTCAGAGAGAGAGAGAGATCGATAGAGACGGAGAAAAGAGTCTTTCTCGTTGATCACTTGTTCTCTATATTGTGCTTATATAGCTTTAAGCTAACTGTGAGGGAACTTAATCAATGGAGCATTACCAAGAAATTACCAAGGGTTATTTTGCTTCATTAAAAAACAGAAACATACGTTTTTGTCTGAGTCTTATTTCAAGATTTCTAGCTTTCATGGTCACTGCTGAATCGTGTGGTGTGTATAGCTTGTGGGGAGTTGGTGGTTAATAACATTAAATAGCATACATTGGCATATTTAAAACTATAATTTACCTCAGCAGGAAAAAGGTTCCAGTATTTAGAACATATCCATGTGATTAGTAAAAAATAAAGAGAAATAAAGAAATAAAAGTACTTTGTGAGAATAGTGAAAATATTCTATAAAGACTTCCAGTGTGTAGTAAACGACCAAGGAGAAATACGTAAGGGGTTTGACATAAAGCATACAACATTTACATCAAACAAGGATGCAATATGCATAATCTGGGATTTTTTTTCTTGATTGTTATGGTAATGAGCAGAACAGCTGGCCATGGCAAGAATGGGATGAAAGCTCGCATCAGAACTGAAGGACCAGGACTTTATTGATGACGTAGCTCTACTCGACCAAACGGTAGATAAAACGACAAGACAGGAGTAAGAAACCACACGATTAGGACTCAGGATCAGTAGAGAAAGCACAAAGAAATGAGGCAAGATTCAATGCAAGAAACAAGGAAAGAATTAAGATCTCTAGGGGTGCATTGGTCTGACTCAAGAAGACCTGGAGATCCAGTCTTGCCACATGGGTGTGCAAGGCAGCCGCTGGCCGCTTTGGCTCAATCCACACAGAAATGCACATAGCCCCGTTCAGAAACTGAGCCTTGCCTTCTCAGGATGGGAACATAAAGAGACAGGCGCTAAAAGCAAGCATTTCAGACAGTGTAAATACCGATATGTTCAGATAGAAAACATATGAGAAGAATTTAAAAACATTTTCTAACATTAAAGCATGTAAACATGTCTTGGTAGAAACTAAAAGACAGGTATGAACCTGAAATTTAGTTTGATATGTCTCCTTTAAGATTCACAAAGACCATGGTTTAAAATAAATTGATTTGTGTATAGTGTGTGGCAATTGTGGTAACAGTGTCAGCGCTAGAGGCAATCCCCGCTCCACTAGTGGAACAGAGTAGTAATCAGCTCTGTGTCCGCAGGGATCAGAACAAACACGGCCGTGGCTCTCCTCTGGTTGCAGGTGGCTGCAACACCAGGTCCCATTAAGAATTAATAGCAGCCTATCATTGGACAAGCTTTTGAGTCCATATGTGTGAAAGCATAATCAGATAAAACAAAACAAATCATCACCATCATTATAACATTTTAGTTAAGTACGATATGTAGGACAACATGCAATACTGGATTTTAAACTGATAGTCATGCTCTCTTCATTCTTGACTGAAGAAAATCACTAGATGACAAAGAAGAGCTGTTGAACTTTATTCAACTTAATATTTTATAATATTTTCATCTTGCTCCGTCTATCAAAGTCTACTTAGTGTATTTGAAGCCTGCATGTCACATGTGGCGACTAATATGGACTAATACATTTTTTTAATGAACATAGGTGTGTACTGTATGAGTTACACTCATAGGCTGTATATAAGAAGTGGATGTAGACATCGTAACTTTACCCATTTGTTTGTGGACATTTTGTAGCCTCTAGGTCGGGGGGTTTGCAGTCGCCATCTTGGATTACAGTCGTCGCCATGTTGTTTTTTATGCAACCGACAAACGGAAGTTAAATAATTTGAAATGCAGAGGAGTGACATAGTGGACGCCACCTGTTAATCACATAGCCCCACCCTAAAGCATACCCTGCTTTATGGTCTGTTTGACTCTAAATGGACCATCATTTACTAAATTAACATCATGCTGTATTGAAGAAGACTTGGAACTAGAGACTGAGACCATATTTCATTGAGGGTCCCGGGACAGAGGATGTCGCATGTGTACAGATTGTAAAGCCCTCTGAGGCAAATTTGTAATTTGTGATTCTGGGCTATACAAAATAAACTGAATTGAATTGAAAAAAATAAACTCATGTTTACAATATTTACTGAGGGACTAAATCAGGTGAGAAGTAGAGTCATTTTCTCATAGACTTCTATACAATTGGACTTCTTTTTGCAACCGGAGGAGTCGCCACCTGCTAGTCAGTAGAGAGAATGCAAATTTTAAGACACTTCTGCATTGGCCTCACACAGCAGACCTGGAGGTTGCCACCTTGTTATACATGGTATTTGCTTCTAATGCTACATCTCTGTTCTTGCATGTGATGTATTGTATTGTCTGTTGTCGCGATTTGTGCTTTGACTTCATTGATGTGTGCTGTCCTTGATAAGTACTAGGTAAAGTTAATCGAAAACAGTCTACAACATGAGGAGGGGGCAGGGTAGCCAGAGAACAAATTTGTTATAATAGCGCATCATTGCCATATGCGTGACGAGTAGAACGAGGCGATGATCAACAAAATACCCCATGCAGGCTGAAAACTGAAATCAGCATTTGTGCTGAACGGTTTTTGCTGACACAAGTAAAAGGCAGGCGCCATGAGAGTCCTCCCCCTTCCTCCCTCCCTCCCTCCCTCCATCTCAAACTGTCATCTGGCCTGCACATGAACCCTGCTCACCTCCTAACCCCAAAGTAGCAGCACGCCTGGCTGTGTGTGTGTTTATTTTGCCTATCAGACAGATCAGACACTGATTTTAGGCCATCGCTACATTAGAGATAGAGACCTAAAGGCTGCAAAGCTGGACAGAGCAGAGGGAATTATGTCGAAGAGCAGGGAATTCTACATGCATACAGTGGCTTTTCATTATAGCCTCCCAAGGTATTAACATCATTTGCTGACATGAATCTATGTGATTAGGTGTACAGTGAAATAATTTGGTGTGTAGTCCCTCTTTAAGCAACAAAAGCACTCTTGTAAAGGTCAGGAAAGATCCTGGTTTCAGTTCAATCTAGATAAGTCACTGCAGACTATTTATTCTTAGTGCGATGGAGGAAGTGGCGATCATACTGTTAAAGAGCTGAAGAAAAAAATCATTGCAGCCTGTGGAGAAAAGTTGAAACAGAATCAACTCTTGGAGAACCCTGGCCATGTAACGAGCGTTAAATGGGCCATTCAAATCAAATGGGTCAATCGAATGAGTGGCATTCAAATGGGCCATTTAAGTGACACTCCCACGCCTCCGCACGGCCCATGCCCTATACGCAGAAATGCCTGACTTGGTTGAATGCAGCCTAACTTCTGACTCTGCTGACATCTCTGAGAGGCCTCCTGGTGTCATGGCCGAGACCATTCAATTCAATTCAATTCAGTTTATTTTGTATAGCCCAGAATCACAAATTACAAATTTGCCTCAGAGGGCTTTACAATCTGTGCACATGCGACATCCTCTGTCCTTCCCTCACATCGGCACAGGAAAAACTCCCCTAAAAAACCCCTTTAACAGGGAGAAAAAAGGAAGAAACCTATGGGAGAACGACAGAGGAGGGATCCTTCTCCCAGGATGGACAGAATGCAATAGATGTCATGTGTACAGAATGAGCAGCATAACAGTTCTTAGATACAACACATTCAATGTATATGACATAAATGATTCATATAATAAGACTACTTATAATAACAGCAGCAATTATTACAGTAGAATTATAGCCATGAAAATAGGGATAGTAATGTGACTAATAATAATAATCGAAGTAGCAGTGGGTGTCAGTCGGCTCACAGCAGGAGGCACGACTACGGTCCAGGTACCACAACGATTCATGGAAACCTGCAGAACGAGAAAGCAAAAGGGCTTCAGGGTGGAAGTAAAGCTAAAATGCTTGACCATGACCAACAAGCCTCCTCCACTGCTCTTCTTTTCAGAGTTTTGGTTGTCCCGGTCAACTCAGCGGTTTAAATTGTTGTTACTGTTTGTTGCAGTTGTCCATCAGCTTGTCGTATCACAATAAACAGCGCCGCCATAAACCCCTTGACAGCACCACTTGCTAATTAGTGCCCATTTGTAATTCCAGGACCTTGAACCCAAAGTGTGCAAGGAACAGTGGAAACAAAATCAGAAGCTGTGGCGATTGATACACATAATGTTAAATTACACTAACTCCTGAGTCCTGCTCTCATTCATACCTGTATTGGTCCAGCTGGTGGATTTTGGGTCGTGGTGGGGGAAACACTTCCTGCCCCCGATGTATTTAAAAAGAACACACACACACACACACACACACACACTTCCTCAAGGGTCATCAGGAGGCTGAGAACAATAGAAGGTGCCAAACGACCTGATTCCTGAATAATGGCCCACCTCAGCTGACACACAAGGCAAGGATTTTTACACCTTCGCTGTCATACAAACTTGCGTGTATGATAAATGTATTTACAGTATCACTGCATTTTAAGTGGCGTTCGACAAACGTTCTCCGCCGCTGTCTGTCTGTCTGTCTGTCTGTCTCTGTCTGTCGTCCCTCCACATATCTATTCATCTGTCCACGCGTCCATCCATGTCTTGTGTACCTTCGCTGGGCAGTAAGTGTGTGAGCTGTAGTAACACGGTGTGATGAATCTGCCTATAAATCAGAGTTGTCAGGGTTTGAGTGAACTATTGGCCTTTAATGGCCAATAAATATAGGTTAGCAGGACAGAGGTTGACTGCAGGTCACAGGGCGAAGGAGTGTGTGTCTGTGTGTGTGTGCGTGTGTGTGTGCGTGTGCGTGAGAGAGAGAGAGAGTCCTATTGGCTGTTGTTGTGGTGGGGGTTCACAAATTGGGATTGAAGAGAGGAAATTAGAATTGCTAATATAAATCACTACTTCAATCAAAATAACTATAAAACACTTGAGAGCATCCTAGAATCCCTGTCTTAAAATGATAGGTATAAATCCTAAATACCCCCAACAGATATGGACATTGTCTATCATATGGACATTGTATTTTGCAGCTATTTAATTCTACATTTCAAATCCTCATATTTAATTTTAAATTTCCCCATAAACCAATTTAAAGCTTTCTCTCTCTTCCTTCTAACTTCTGAACTCTCTGTCTTCCTTTCTGACTGGTTTTCCAGCTGGGATCATCAACAGCCTCCCCTCCTCCTCTCATCTGTCCGCGTCTGTCTCGCAGAGACAGCAGTCACCTTTTAGCCTTGTGAAAGGCCCGGCCTTCAGGCCCACCTCCCACCGAGACGAAGGGGGTCAAAAGCGATCCAACCCAGGAAGTGATTTTACGCCCTTCACACATGTGAGGAGCTTTTAAAGAGCAGAGGGAGAGGACAGGAGGCTGGAGGTGCCGTGAACAGCACCTCGGCCTCAGATCTTCTATCTACCAGCCATTCAATGAGGACACTCTTCATTCACTCTCGTCCTCCATTCTATGATGAGAATAAAGTGCAATAACCATTTTGCAAATAAAGACGAAACATTGAGAATAAACCTCAACATTTTGAGAAAAAAGCATAAGCATATCACACATTATCAAAATGCAAAAATAATAATAAAAAAACTCTTACTCAACCCACTTTTCCCCCTAATGCTTGGCCCTTATATTTTTTTGTAATACAGTGTATATGTGTACAGATACACATTCAGTGTTAAACATTATACTGACAGCATCACAAACTTTTTTGGGACATTTTGGTGCCGTAGGCCAGACTTCCACTAGCCCCCCTGAGGATCTGATCTTTAAATGATACTATTCTTTGACCATTATAATACTATGGTTTTATCTTAAGATTAAGTTTGGATTCAACTTTACTCAACTTCATCTTTACATTAAAACTGGTCTAAATCATATTTAGGATATGATATAGAATATAATATGCTTTTAATATCCCGGTGTGATTGTAATTTAGGAGTGTCTTTGATGCCTCCACAATAATAATAAATACATTTCTGGACTGAGCTGCAGGTTTAATCAGTATCATATTTTCACTTATGGCTGTCCTGACCATGTTTTTTCAATCCAATCTTTTTATCCATTTTATATTTGGATCGGCTTGGGACATCCTTCCTTTGTTTTATTTTCATTTTGAAGATGTTTCTATCCGGTCACCCTACCACTGATATGCATATATGCAACTAGTCTAGTTTAGTCTGCTTAAAACTGAGATGGGACTTAAGTTTTTCTGCATCATTTGTTTCCAGGCGGGGTAGATCTTTGGCAATTTTTTTCAAATTGAAGAATTCTGTTTAAGTGACATTGCCAATGTGGGTTTTGAAACCTAAATCCCCAAATGACCCCTAAACTACTGTGTATAACCTAATGATTTTGAAGTGTTTACATCATAATTATATTCTATCTCAGAAGTTCCCAAACATTCTAAACCACGACCGCTATGTACCAAACCAAATTTCCCAAATACCACCTCCTACTGCGGTTACCAACAATGAAAAATTACAACAAACAGTAACTATGCAAGAGCCTCTTCGCCCATACACAGCTCTGCTGCTCCTCTGGCCCTGTGACGGTAAATCCATTTTCATTTTGATGGAAGTGGCATAAGAAGTGTCTGTTGGACCATATAGCCATCTCAAATTTCCACTCATTCTGCTTAAATTGACAATTGAGAACTCAGGATGATGGCAATAAGCTGATGCTAACTTTATTAGTTTATGCTAAATAATTTATACCAAATTTTAGTTAGATAATATTTAAATGACTAACAACTAATGTTTGCATCACTGTAATGGGATGTGTATATGTAATAAATCACTGAACTGTAAACCTGTAAATTAAATTTGATTAAATTCATTTCCTGGGGCTTTAAGTTAAGGACCTGGGCCAGTTGGATTGTAATGTTAGGTCTTTCAGAAAGGGTCTTGCGGTACTAACCACCAGTGGGGAATCACTGTTCTATCCGATGACACTGATGACAAAATGTATAAGAGAGAAGCAGGGCCGGTGTCATTATGAATCACAGAGATAAACAGTTTACAAAATCCCATCGGGGATGCAGCCTTTTGAGAACACAAAACAACTTTGAACTGACTGCTGTTCTTCAGCAGTGTGACAAATATCACTGAGCATTGAGACCTTACATTTTGTATAACAAAACTCAGATTCAATGCCAGATAAGGTCTCTTGTCTCCTCCCCTCTCTTCTTCCTCTTCCTCTTCCCATACATCTTTCTCTCCTTTCCTCACTCCCCCACTTACCTCAATTTCTATTCACCCCCCATCCCCTACATCAACCCTTGTCTCCTCCTGATTTTATCCCTCTGTTCATCCATCCATACATCTATCCAATCTGTCCATCCATCCATCGTCTCTTTCTCTCCATCCATGCTCTAACCTCTACTTTACCTCACACCTCAACTCTTCAGTGTGTGTGTGTGTGTGTGTGTGTGTGTGTGTGTGTGTGTGTGTGTGTGTGTGTGTGTGTGTGTGTGTGTGTGTGTGTGTGTGTGTATGTGTTCATACAGATTAACAAGGCTTAAAATGTTCTAGGCCTAGGCCTTCTGTCTCTCTCTGGGTGTGTTTATGTGTCTGTGTATGGATATGTATACGTATATGTGCGTGCATGTGTATTTCAAACTGTGTGTGTGTGTGTCTTACTGTGCACATGTACATGTACATGTATGTGAATGTAAGCGTGGGTGTTTGTGTGTTAAGACACCAGGGCACCACCTCTAGATTTAAACCCCTGTGTGACCCCTGGATGATCACCCCAGTGTTTAACAGTCCACATTCCAATCTGCTACGTGTGTGTGTGCGTGTGTGTGTGTGTGTGTGTGTGTGTGTGTGTGTGTGTGTGTGTGTGTGTGTGTGTGTGTGTGTGTGTGTGTGTGTGTATGTGTGTATATGTCGGTGTACGATGGCTCCCCATTATACATTGTTGCATTTACATGTCAGGTGTTATTAAGTGACAATCCAGAGCTGCACTGAATGCAGTAGAAAGCTAAACGGACGACACATGAGTACAGTCAGAGTGGAAGGTGTGTGGTGACTACTGAATCATGTGTGCTCTATCAATACCAGCTGTTATTTTCTACAAATGTGGAGTGACTTTGGTGTAATTTGACTTTGAACGGACGTTGTGCGTGGTTACTTTCGACCGTCAGTGGGGACGAAAGTGACACACGGGTAGGTCAAAAGTAACACAACGGTATAATTGGAATTGTTAATATTATTTTTGTTTTTATTAAAAAATGTCTGATAATGTTCTTTTCATTTGGACAAACCAAAGAAATAAAATAAAAGTTTAATCATACTTTCATATTTATACTTTTTCAGAACTGCTTGTCGGATGGTTCCAAAAGCTTCAGAGGCCACCCAATGTTGCACTATGAGGGGGATGTGCACGACAACAAGGAGACAGCTAGCCTGGCTCTTTTCAAACAAAAGTCAGCTACAATTTGACGTTAGGTTCAAAATAAGATTTAAAATACCTCACTGAGAAACTAATGTCAGGCTCTTCAGGTGGTTCCTAAATACAACATGTAAGTCGGGTCTCTCCATCTCCGAACAAGCTTCGGGCTAAGATTGTACCAAACTTAGTACTTAGTTGAACTTAGTACTTTGTCATGAACCCTGACCATTTTAGACACATTTGAGCTGTTCCATAAGTCCTAAGCATAGCTACATGAGTGAGATCTTTGTTGTGACCAACACATACATGTCAATAATTAATTTTGTAACAGTTACAAAATCCCCCACTGCTTCAAGTACTTATGTAGTTCATGTAAGATTGTGTTAATGTCGCAGTAATTTACATGGACGTATTACAAACTGATGAATGATGTGTGGTGACTAAAGGGTCAGAGCCTCCGTATCAGCAGTGCAGTGCAGGAACTACCATTTGCTAACACTCACTTCTCATGTTCATAACAATCACACACACACACACACACACACACACACACACACACACACACACACACACACACACACACACACACACACACACAAACACACAACACACACACAGAATGTGGTCATGAAAAAGGCAGATGTGCCAGTGAGGGAACCCCAGAACATGCACGTGTGTGTGTGTGTGTGTGTGTGTGTGTGTGTGTGTGTGTGTGTGTGTGTGTGTGTGTGTGTGTGTGTGTGTGTGTGTGTGTGTGTGTGTGTGTGTGTGACTTTTCCATGACCACAGTCATGCGGAGTTCAGCAGCAGTTCATCCAGGTTAACACAGCAGGGTGCAGGGACACACTTGTCTCTGCTCTGTCAGACACACACATGCACACACGGTTTGTAAATGGAAATATTTTAGTTTTAGTATTGTTAATAGACTATTGCAATGTAATAAAGTAATTGAAAGATTGGACAATGCAATAGCTCTGTAAAGTTTTGAATTTTGTGTTCTTAAACGTTGATCCTGAATTTAAGGTAAATGTGTAAAAACAAATACATCAAGGATATTTCTATTGGAGGCAGTGGTGCACCATAAACAAAACAGAATTTTTGGTTTGAATTAGTGTATCACATACTTTCAATGAGACGTTGGAACAGGCAGATTTACATTTTTACCTGTAACTGACCTAAAGTTGTAGCCCTCTCTTGTCAATTTGGGTTTGAAAGGCAAATGTAAGTTGCTGCCTGGATTACATTTACTAGTTACACTTTCTTTTCTGTCAAATAAATGCTAATTTTTGTAGGCAGGAAGTTGTGGTGGAATTAAAAGCAGAGAGGTTGTTGTTTACATCCTTCAAGGTGATCTTATCCCTACTAATCATATTTTGCGGCTTGGGCATACGGCTCTGCTCAACTTGACTCACGTTAGGTACCAGGTACATTTTTCTATGCTTTGTTTCCTCTGTGGATAGTATCCCCATCGCCATGGCGTAGTGTATGGCATACTTTGAAGAGCTGCCATTTTGAAAAAAGTTTGATTCTCTCTGAACGGTTAGTGGTCTGTAGTGTTTTAATACCAACCTTGACCGCATCGTTACCAAGAATGGAGTGGTTCTTTACCATCCTCCACTTTTGTTAATGGAAACCAGGCGGCCGCCTTGCATTCTCTCTCCGCTAAAAGAAGTTTGATTGTATGGAAGTCTATGTGAAAATGACTCTTTATTTATTACCTCAGTAAACATTGTAAGCATGAGTTTATGGTCTCAATCTCTGGTTGAGTCTTTTTCAAACAGCATGATGTTCATTTAGTAAATTATGGTCTATTTAGAGTAAAATAGACCATGAAGCAGGGTATAATTAAGGGTGGGCTTACTGTGATTTAATTCAATTCATTTAAATTTAATTTATTTGTATAGCCCAAAATCACAAATGAGAAATTAAGTACTTTTACAGTCTGCACACAAACATCCTCTGTCCCGGGACCATCACATCAGCACAGAAAAACTCCCCACAAAAAAGGAAGAAACCTATGGGAGAGCGACAGAGAAGGGATCCTTCTCCCAGGATGGACAGAAATGCAATAGAAGTCATGTGTACAGAACAAACATAACAGAGTTAAAAAACATTCAATGCATATGACATAAATTATTCATATAATAGGAGTAGTAAGTAGATTAATGAAGGAAAAAATTAAGACTACTAATAATAACAGCAGCAATGAATATAGTAGAATTATTATAATGATAAGAGCAGTAGTTTTTCTGCATCGCTTTGAGGCAGGATTTGACTGATTTTTGAAATGTTACGTAAGTGAAAAAAGGCTGTCCTTGAAATTTGTTTTATACAAGAGTTAAAAGACAGATCCTGATCAAAGATAACTCGGAGGTTCTTTACGGTAGTGCTGGATGCCAGGGCAATACCATCTAGAGAAACTTTATCGTTAGATATGTAACTGATTTCGATGGTGATCTGGGCCTAGTAGATAACATCAGTTTTGTCGGTGTCTAACATCAAGAAGTTGCAGGTCATCCAGGTTTTTATGTCCTTAAGACATGCCTAAAGTTTAGCAAAGTGGTTGGTTTTATCTGGATTTAATCGATAGATATAATTGGGTATCATCTGCATAACAATGAAAGTGTTGGAATGTTTTCTGATAATATTCCCTAAAGGAAGCATATTTAGGTGAATAAAATGTGTCCAAGAACAGACCCTTGTGGAACTCCATGACTGACTTTGGTTTTCATCGAGGTATCATTGTTTACATATACAAACTGAGATCGGTCTGATGAATACGACTTAAACCAGCTAAGTGCGGTTCCTTTAATGCCTATTAGATGCTCCAATCTCTGTAATAGGATTTGATGGTCAATGGTGTCGAACGCAGCACTAAGGTCCAACAATACAAGTACAGAGACAAGTCCTTTGTCTGATGCAATTAGAAGGTAATTCGCAGATGGTACTGGTTAACAGCACTGGTTAATTGTAACCAGTGCTGTCTCTGTGCTATAATGCACTTTAAATACTGACTAAACATCCTCAGATAAACTATTGTTATGTAGAAAGTCACACAGCTGATTGGCGACTGCTTTCTCAAGGATCTTAGAGAGGAAGGGAAGGTTAGATATAGTCTATAGTTAGATATAGGTCTATAGTTAGCCAACACCTCTGGATCAAGAGTGGGTTTCTTAAGAAGAGGTTTAGGCCTGTGGCACATGGCCCGTTAGTAAAGACAGCTTGATAATTTCTAATACAGAATTGCTAACTAAAGGTAAAACTTAAGAAGCCTAGTCGGGATCTGGTCTAAGAGACAGGTGGAAGGTTTAGACTTAGAAATTGTTGAAGATCAATGGGAGAAAAGCCATTTAAATATATATCAGGATCTACAGCTGTTTCTAAGGTTACAGTATTTGAGGATAGATCGGGACTGGTTGAGGGCAGGAGTTTATTAATTTTGTCTGATTAAAAAAGGGAGTCGGTTTCTGTACACACTGACAGAAAACAATCAAATCTAATAATGATATAAACGCTATCATTATCGACATCCACTAAGGCTATCATTATCGACATCCACATGAATATTAAAATCACCTACAATAATTACTCTATCTGTTTTGAGGACTTAACTTGATAAGAACTCTGAAAATTCCAATAGGAATTCAAAATACGGTCTTTGGGCACGGTACACTATAACAAATATAATTGGCTATAGGGTTTTCAAGGTTGGGTTTGAAAGAATAAGAACAAGGCTTTCAAATGACTTATAATTTTATTTAGGTTTAGGGTTTATTAATACGCTTGAGTCTAAGATGGCTGCTACTCCACCTCCTCGGCCTGTGCCTCGAAGAATATGAGTGAAAATGCCTCCTTCTTCAGCTTGACGTTAACAAGCGTGTTCTCGGGTTGCCACCACGACAGGCATCGATTATCTCCGACTACAGCTCCTAGCAGCAGCTTCCACAATGGAGGATCTGAACATGGCCCACTCGGATTCCATGTCCCCGGCCTCCCCCAGGATGCACGAGAAATTCTTACGGTGATGGGAGTCGAAGACCTTGCGGACAAGGGCTCCGCTTGGGTTTCCAGGTCTGTCCGGCAGCCTTTCCCGCCATCTGATATACCTATACCTGCGAGTGGTGGGCACACAGGGCGGCAGCTCCATGTGCCAAGGCCAGGCCATGGTTTCCCTTTTCCAAGGGATAAAGGGTCAGTGAATGGCTCTTAGTCTGGCTCCACCCCTGAGTGCACTTTGCCTTAGAAGACCCTACCAGAGGCCATTGCCCCCGAACAACAAAGCTCTAGGAGTCTCTGGGGCACACAAACCCCTCCACCACGTTAAGGGTGCGCTTCATTGTAGGGGGTACCTCCTTCACATTCCAAATATGGTAAATCAGTTTATCGGAGTTTGCTACACATCAGAATTTTTTTTCCGCATTGCATTATAGACTGTATATAAGAAGTTGACATAGTCATTGTGACCTTACCCTTTGGTTTTTGGACTAACGGTTTGTGTTCGCCAATTTCGCCGCTGCCATCTTAGATTAAGGCCTTCGCCTTCTTGGTTTTTTTGCAACTGAGGAACAGACGATAACACATTTGGAATGCAGAGTAGTGACGTAGAGGCACGTATATGGCTTTGGCAGTGGCAGTGACCTGTCAATCACAGTAAGCCCGCCCTAAATCATACTCCGCTTTATCGTCTATTTGAATCTAAATGGACCATAATTTACGAAATGAACATCATGCTGTATTGAAGAAGATTTGAAACTAGCAATTGAGACCATAAACTCATGTTTACAATTAAATCAAGTGAGAAGTAAAGTCTTTTTTTCATAGTCTTCTATACAATCAGACTTAATTTGCAACCCGAGAAGTTGCCCCTTGCTGGTCAGTAGAGAGAATGCAAGTTTTAAGACACTTTCACATTGCCTTCACTCGGCAGAACCTGAGGTTGGCGCCTGGTTTATTCACATAATTAGCAGGACACAGGATTGTGTTTTGCTTATGCTTGGCTTGTCTACCATGCACATGTTTGTGTGTACTAGCCACCGACCAATAGGTGTAAGGCTGCTTTAACAATGCGTACTGTGTCTTTCAACTGAACATCATTTTAGGAACAGCATTTATAAGTTCATTTCTAAGTGTAAAAGTGCAGTTCTTAAATTTGTGTGTGTGTGTGTGTGTGTGTGTGTGTGTGTGTGTGTGTGTGTGTGTGTGTGTGTGTGTGTGTGTGTGTGTGTGTGTGTGTGTGTGTGGGTGTAGCAGCATGTCTGTGTGCATAGCAGCGTGTCTACAGGAGCCTATTCAGATTACATAACATTTGAACTTGAGTTCCTCCTCTACGGTCAAACAGAGTTCAACTCGCATCACTGCCTAGGCCATAGCGACAAAAATCATAATTTGAAAGGTTTTTTGATATGAACCCTACTGAGGTTTAGACACTTGTATCACTATAGACAATGTTTTACAAGAGGACCCCCATTTTTGGGGGAAGATGCCCAAATACACACATGCGTTATTGATGCAGGATTTGAAATGTTTTTTTAATTTTTTTTTATTAACTTTGGCAAATACTTTATAAGAAAGGAAATGTTTTCAACATTTTGTTAAAACTCAAGAATACATACTATTTGTTTTGGTGAGAAACTCTGAATGTAAAGTGAACTTAGTTTGATAAGAAAGTCCACAAAGGTGTACAAACTTAAATGTACAAACTGACAAACTCTGTTTACCAGCAGGAAACTATGTTTTCATGCTCAACTTTATGTTTTATTGAATCTGATCTATTTTGTCAGCAAACGTCTAGATCAAAAAGCATATACTAAAATGAAAAAGTAGGAACCGTGTTCTCTCAAATTCAAATATTACCGTTCTCATTCTCTTTCTAACTGTCAGCAAACAGCAAACTCGCATGTTCTCAATTACAAATCCTCTGCCTCTCTGTCTCTCACACACACACACACACACACACACACACACACACACAC